>NW_020622934.1:12505224-12546298 GCF_003573695.1 Papaver somniferum
GATGTCATGATGAAAATTTCCCACACATGCAGGTGTTGCTATGCAGCTGCCGCCTTGGTACAATTTTTCTAGTGAGTTATGTAACTGTACAACCCTAGCGAGTTATGTTACTTGTGTAACTGATGGATATATGTATGTTTCCATAGAGAAATTTGATTTATATGGATTATGACAAAATTGAAGGACTTGCAATACCACGGCCTTTTGTTAAGGCATTGTTTGCTTGAACATGGCCTTCATCTCATCTGGTTTATCTTTTTATTTGCTCTTGTGATTGCTGGTTTCTGTTGGAACCGAAATGCGAACTGATTACGACTTTTCCTTGGTTTAAATATAGACAACTGATATAAAATTAACTACCTGACAAGTTAGGGTTAGCCTGCGAGTTATAAATTGCCAGCTCTAGCTCTACTGTCAAATTTTTACCTTTTTTTTTTTTTTTTTTTTTTGACACGATCAGCAGAGAAGAAGAAAAGAACAAAGAAAACAGAAACGTAGCCAAAATCAGGAAACAAATCACAACCTATGGTAGATTTTTTTGGCTACTATCCTCATGAAGGATGCCTGTAAACTCATCTCCTAACTGCGTTCAGTCTAACACCTCAGATGAAGAAGGTGGGACGCGGTCAGTAACCACAGCTGTCATGGAATCCATACCAAAATGAACTCTTCTAAATCTCATATAAATAGCCGCCTTCATACATGCTTCAACACCTTACAGCTCATGACCCAGAACAGAAATGACATGACCACACCCTGCAACAGCAAACAGACAAGCGCCAGGGTTATCTCTAATTATAGCTCCAAAACCACCCAAGACATCACCTAAAGAACCATCTATGTTTATCATAACAGTATATAAACCAGGTCTTAACCAAGTACATCTCAGTTCCACTCTAAGCTAGAACTGACAAGGCACATTCCAATTGCAGAAAAAATATTTTGTCTGAGGGTTATCATCAACCTGATATCTTGAGCAGCTAATTTCACTTTCACATCTTGAATGATCATCCAACTTACCAGGTCAGTAGAGTTGTTCTGCTGTCTGAATACTCTGGCATTTCTTTCCCTCCAAATATGATAAACATAATTATTAAAGCACGATTTATAAAAGGGGATACCAGTCCTACTAAGTGGTGATACTATTTCATCGATCCAACGACCAGGATCGGTGGGATCTTTTTCTCCTATATGAAACGGTATCAGCACTTAGTAGAACTGGTATCCCCCTTTATAAATCATGTATTAAAGGTGAGGTTTCTAACATAAGTAATAACATACTTACCCACAAAAGCACCAATTAATCTCCTCCTTCCAGTTAGCTCTTAGCCCAGTGGCACAACCTAGCTTGATAAGAAGACGTTGCCAAATCTGACAAGAAAAGGGACGTTGCAAAAAAAAAAAAAAAGTCCTCATTCTCAATACTCTGGTCACAAAGGACACAAGTAAGAGATACCTTCAACCCCCACTGAATAAGTTTAGCTTTGACCATAAGTCTATGATGAAGAACTACCCAAGTGATGAAGGAATGTTTAGGAATGTGTAACTTGAACCACACAAGACCTTTCTACTCAGGATAGTCCCGAGAACCACGATAGTAAACTTACCAGATGAGCTAGGAGTCCAAATAACCTGATCCCCTTCCCCATAATTAACACAGACAATTCTAATTTGATTAACCATTTCAGCTGTAAACAAGTCATTACTATGAGGCAATTTCTACTCATCATTCTCACTATATTCATAGGATCTACGATCTCTATCAAGAAACACATTGTTAATAACATCACCTGAGATCCAGTCCACCAATCTACCATTAGGTTTCCAATTTCCAGTGAGAAAAGAAGTAGGAACTCCATTACCAATATTCGTTTTTAACAATTTAGCAACCTCCTCCCTTTGACCAAGAATATTTCTCCAACTCCAAGAAGCATCTTGAGGACACTTCATAGTCCAGAAACATTTATCTTTTATCAAGTTGAACCAAGTCAGTCCACAAGGATTTCTTATTAGAGACTAACTTCCAAACATGTCTCATGATAGCAGCAAGTCTGCAAGTCTCTAACATCTAGACCTCCCTTTTTATTTATAAGAAGAAAAAATTTGGTTCCAACTGATAGATATACTAGTTTTGTTTTTAAGATCAGCATTACCCCACAAAAGCCTTTTAAATATAGAGTTCAAGCATTTGATAACTTTCTTAGGAAGAATAAAGATGGATAGCCAATAAAATACCATGCCATTAAGAACAATCTTAATAAGAAGTAACCTACCACCATAAGTGAGGGATTTAAACTTCCAAGATTTGACCTTGTTAGTAACATTATCAATAAGAGGTATACAATCCTGAAACGAAAGTCTAGAAGATAATAAAGGTATACCAAGATAACGCACAGGGAGATCACCAACTACACAACCAAGGCAAGAAACAATGTTATTCAAATTAACCTCATTCACTGAAGAATGGAAAAGAGAAATTTTTTCTTGACTCACCTCAAGCCCAGTACAAGCATTGAATCTCATAAGAGCAGTATGAAGAGAAGAAGAAGACTTCAGCTCACCTTTGAAAAATATTAAAATGTCATCAGCAAAACAAAGATAAGTAATATAGGGAGAATAGCATTTAAGATGAAGAGAAAATTCTCCATTATTCACTTGTTGTTGAAGGCATACACTTAATATCTCCATCACCATAACAAACAAGTAAGGGGATAAAGGACACCCTTTTCTAAGACCACGCTTAGTCCCAAAAAACCATTAATCATAATTGAGAATCTAGAAGTAGAAATACAACAATTTATCCATTCAATTAACAAATGAGGAAAACCAAAATTTTGTAGAGAAATAATAACGACCCTCTAACTCACGGTATCATAAATCTATTTTCAAACCACACCTAGATGCTCCTTTAGGTCTATGATAGTTCCTCAAAATATCACGAGCTAGCAAAACATTATCTTGAATGGGTCTCCCAGAATTAAAAGCTGACTGATTAGCATTGATTAAAATTCCTAGCACATGCTTTATTCTTAAATAAATGATCTTAGTAAAGAATTTATACAAAACATTACACCAAGCTATAAGTCTAGAATCCAGAACAGAATTTGGGTTATCCTTTTTAGCAACAAGGGTCAAGAAAGTACTATTTACCTCCTTAATAGTTTATCACTCTTGAAAATTTTTTGAACAGCTGCAGTGAAGTCATCTCCCACAATACTCCAACAGAATTTGGAAAACCAACTAGAGAAACCATCAGGGCCTGGACTCTTGGAAGAATCAATGGAAGATAGACTCACGAAAATTTCATCTCTAATGACATGCCTAACAAGATTATTTCTATCTTCATCCTTAAGAATATCATCAAACTGAATAGTTTGAAAGTTTAAGTATCTTCAATAAAAGTACTAGAAGTATCATCAAACAAGGAAGAATAAAAATCAATGCATTTTAAAGCAATTTCATCATCTTCTTGCAATAATACATTATCTCTAGAAATTAAAGTAAGAATGTTATTTCTATTGTACTGTTCTCTCAAAGAATTGTTGAAGAGATGAGTATTGGAATCCCCAAGACCCATCCATTTCACTCTAAATTTTTGCTTAGCAATGGATTCTTCATATCTCGTGGCCTTAGCAAACTGTTGAATAATAGATTTCTCCTTGATGGAAGATTCAACATAGAGAGGATGGGATTGAATATGCTTCTGAATATCTCTCAACTCCACTATAGCACTTTCCACTTGAGTAAATACATTTATAAATCTCTCATTCTTCCGCTGAATTGTAACATCTTTAATTCTCTTGACTTTTGTAACAAAAATAAACATTGAGTTACCTCTAACTGAAGCAGACCAAGCACTCTTAAGCTGCTCGAAAAAGTCAGCTTCCCCAGTCATAAAATTAAAGAACTTTAAGGGAGGAGGATCATGATGTCTATCTTCATAAATAGAAACCACAATAGGAGAATGATCAGAGATACCAGCTTCAAAAAAACCAGCTTTGGAATCAGGAAAATCACTAACCCGTTCCATGTTAACAAGAGCTCTCTAAATTAGATAGGATTATACTCTCATCAGTATACCCATTAGTCCAAGTATATAAACTACCGGAAAAATCTAGATCAAAAATATGACTATCCTGTGTACAATTCCAAAACTCAAGATAATTCAGGGAGTCACATCACCTCCCACTTTCTCATGAGAAAATAAGAAAAAATTGAAGTCACAAACCACTAACGAAGGCAGGGAACTAGAAGAAGTATAACCTTGAATATCATCCTACGGTTGTTGTCTCACCACTGCATCATTACTTCCATAAACAAAGCAAACAAAAAAGTTCAAAAATAATAGTTACTTCAACCAACACCAATTATTCTGAAGTATGAACAATAGACATCTGCACCTCCAAGGGGTCCCAGCCAATCCTTATCCTACCAGAATCATTATTCAAGTAATTATCCTTAAAAGGCCAATCAGACGTAATAGCCCTTCTTATTCTATATTTATTATGACTCTGAACATGAGTCTCAATGATACCTAGGATAAATAAATTATTAGTCCTAATAAAATTTCTAATGTTTACTTGCTTAAGAGGATCATTCAATCCACTTATATTCCAACAACCAATTTTAAACTTCATTATTTACTAGAGTTTTTTTCTTGAAGACCTTCTAGCAGATTTCTTTAAATCTGATCCCATTTGGTGGATACTTTTAACTCCCTTAGAAGCTTGACCATTCTTTTGGGAGTCCTAACAGTGCTCCCTCAATAACAGAAAAAACATATTTATCGTTACTTTCCAAATTGGGATCAATGTTTTCAGCGACTTGGATTTAATACCAGACTGTCCCATATTCTTCTTGATTTCCTAAGTAGCATTAGTGGCCTTCATTAAGACATCAAAAGAATTTTTTGTATGTATAACTGATTGAATTTCTGGAGGTTTTTCAAGAGTCTTAAACCCCTTATAAATAGGCAAAAAATATGCTACTTGGTTATTATATACTCTTTTCCTGGATTCTGGAACCATGTATTCCTCACTTGATGGGATTACATCCACCATGTTAACACCTTCCTCTCCTCAGAATTATCAATTAAAACCTCCTCAACTAACCCTTCCACTGGATATAACTTATCCTCCTTGGAAGCCTTTTTAAAAGTTTTTACAACCCATTTACTTCTTTAAGGCTTCATCACTCCCTGAATTTTCTTACCCACCACCAGTGTGCTGAACTTTAGGACATTTAACTTCAGTATGTCCAAAATTTTTGTATTCACAACATTTTGGAGGTTTCCAAGGATATCCACCTTAACTCTGAATGCTTCCTTCCCATCAATGACCACTTGTATCTTATCAGGAAATTCACATGAAGTATCAACCTCTACACAAACTCTAGCAAAATTCATTCTAGATCTGTCATAAGTCTTCTTATCTGTCATCAAGGGCTTACCTAGAAAACTAGCAATAATACCAATTCCTTTTTGATTCCACATAAACATATGAATCTTCCTCAATCTGAACCACACAGGGAAAATTTTCAAATCCTCCACCATTTTCTCAACCAGAGGAGACCATGGTATACCAGAAATAATCTATTAGCAATATAAACATGACCTCTTTCAAGAACAGTTTGTCCTCATCATTATTAAACTCAAAAATAAAAGTAGCATCACTATGCAAAGACATATGAACCTCTCCCTTTAATCACCAAATATGCAATAGAGAATTCTTTACAAAATAATAAGGCAAATGATGCCCAACAAAAACACCCGTAACCATATTCTCAAATTTCTTAATATTATATTCAAAATCAGAATAAAGAAACAATCGTAACCATCTTACCATTTATCAATTGAGGAGCTCGGTATCCCAATTTTTCATGTCTCATCTGTTGTTCACTAATAATAGCTTTAGAAGCCATTTCATCCCAAGAGCCTTTCCTTCCCTCAGATCCACCTCATTTTCTATTCAGAAAAAGTGGTACCTACACCAGAAGGAAGAAGAGGAAACATCTCCATATCGTTTTCCTTAGAAAAATCAGATGGGCCATCTCCCTGAATAAGACCCTCCGTCAAATTGGGAGCGGATGAAGGAGGCAGTAAAGAAGCCGTGGAAAAATACGAAGAAGCCACCAGACGGCGGTGCCGTGAGAGCCGACAGAATTTTGAAAGATGAAAAGTCAAACCCTAATCGCCTTGGTCAAAACACAACGAACAGAGTCAAAGGAAAGAAGTACGCGTCTGTATAATAACATAATTAGTAATGTGTACTCCACTATTAATTTACTAAGGAAATTAGAAGATTTTAATTAAAAAATTAAGAAATTGTTAAATTTCGAATTAAGACAAAAAAAATACACAGATTCCACGAGGAAATATTGCTCATTGGAAACAAACACCGTGTACGTTTGGATCTGAATCGTGTCTCGGCATCTAACTCGGACCAAATCAGATGTCATATTTTTTTCTTTTCAGATATTCGACTAGCTCAAATATCTGACTTACATCTATTTGAGTCAGGTATTACTTTGTACCTAACTCGTTAGGCACATGTTTTGTGACGGACTGGAAAATTACGCCTAGCGCGCCTGGGCGCGCATGCCATAACTCCCCGATGCGTCGTGATGATGCTACAGTCCAGACCTTAACACTAGGCAAATGCACGTCCATTTTTCCTTGTAAGCATGCTCGTGGAGCATGATGTAACTAACTTAGCTTCCTCATCGTTCCAACTTACCCTTGTTCTGCAAAGGGTTTAAAGCCTTGAAGGTTGTGGCCAATGCACCTTACATGCATCTTTAGCTTCCGAGTGCCTTTCCTCAATGTAGGAAATTAATCACTGAATTTCCTATCTAGCTGAGAAATCGTCACACTACCGAATCTTGTCCATGCATAAGGCATAAGCCTTCGACTTAGGCATAGGCCGCTCCAATCCTATTTCCATTTCCTACTGCGCTTACCAACTCTGTGCAGCTTGATAAGAAGTATGAGTATCCTTTTGCTGGCATGCAACTAAGCCTCATCAAGCTTGGCCGCAATTATCTCTGCCATCGAGCTACCGAGCTTAGATGATATGAGGGGCCAAAGTGCTGGACCGAAAAATGCTGTAACTCATTGTGGCTTCCTACGTACCATTCCCTACTCTAAAGGGATCAAGCACATACCGCAGTTCATCCTCGAAGGGACAAAAGCTTAACCAAACTCGTTTGCAAGGTCGTGGCCTTGCGATAATGGTAATGGCCTGGTCCGTATAGTCCGTTTCGTCAAAATGCACGGTGATTATGCATTATCGAGTCCGCGGCATGGCATAATGATGCCTTCGCATCATATGCCCCACTGGCAAGGATACAAAGCTATAAATGAGACTTAGGCATCATTTATACTCTTCCGGCTAAGCTAAGAAGCTTACTTGGTGCATGGTCCACATATGCACCGTATACCAACTACCCCTCCCTATATATGTTAACTTGCAATTTCTACAACTTAGAATTAGGGATCGAATTGACTTGCTTGTTTCACTATCAATGATTGCGCAAAATGACTGCGTACAATGACTGCGCGACATTCTCTCTAGCGTATTGCAAAATGATTGTGCAATAGTCTCTTGGCCATCCCTCTCTCGCCTGATGCACAATGATTGTGCAATATTGGTTCTAAGTCAATAGCCTTCATAATGCGCTGCAATGCTCTAGGTCATCTACCCAACTTTCCTAATGAATCATTTGATGCGAGATTTGGCTCTTGGACAAATGCCAAACATAATGCGCCATTTTGGAGCGGTATTGGCCTTAAGCCAATCTACCTCTTACCAACCAACTGAAGCTTTGAATGAAGCTTCATCTCAGGCCATGGCGCATCTTTTAGCATGCGCCATGCTAAAAACACGTGTTGTTACATGTTTAATTAGAAAATTTTTTTACACAACCTTACTATTTTATTGTTTTTGAGTTAGATGTGATAAGTTAGATTCATATGTGATTTAGATTCCGATGAGTTGGATGCAGATCGGTCAGCTGAGTCAGAAAACAAACAAACAAGCTGGAGCAGTTTTGTTAATTTAGGAGATGAGAAATCCAATTTGTTGTTCCTAAGATGAGGAATGAATATCTGCTGAGGTTGCAACGGTTGTCGGGTGATCGTTATCAACATGTTAACATTTCCAGTCTTTATAAGTGTCTAGAAAAACAATAAATAAATTATGAGTTTTTGTGATAACCTTGACTTGAGTTAAAGAGTTGCATACATTTGTTGTTGATTTTTTTTAGAGTATGGACTATGAATTAAACAAGGCTTGGTCACTATCAGCAACTGTTATAGGACTTGGTTATGGTTGGCCGGAACAAAGTTTGCAAAAAGTTATTTAATCGGACACTTAATTTCTGGTCGTAAAGACTTTGTTAGGAATATTACACATATGTAGCACTTTCTAGCCGAGCCTTGGCTATGTACCACATCGCATGAGATTTGAGCACCATAGTTATTGCTCTGCTTTACATTGTAGAGAATCCTTCCCAATATAATAAACTAAAATTGATAAGATCCAAATGGATTTACGTCATCTAATCATGAACCAAAATCGATTATTCCCTCTCTCTTTTCCAGGAGCATAGGAGGAATTTTTCTTTTTTTTTGTATTATTGCTAAATGTGTTTTTCAAGGCTGATATATTTTTGTTCGTAAATTCTTTTTACAGTGCGGCAACTCTCAATATTTATTTCTTATTGACAACTTTAGTTTGTGAATATGTTCTATCTAGTTATGTAACATATTTAAAATAAAGAAAAAAATAATAATATTTTTATAATATATGAGTAAATGATGGAAAAGTGATTCACCACATGGAAAAAATAAAAAATTAAATTTTATATGCAAAAAGAACTTAAGAAACCCATGCATTCAATGGAATTGATAAGTGCAACATAAGCATTAATAGTAATATCATTATTAGCGATTTAACGATATGCAATCTAATTGAGTTACGAAACCGACATGTAAAGACTGTTAGCTAGATTAAGGGAATCATCAAAACCGTTATGAAGTCGATGTTCTAATCTCGTTATTCACTATGGAAATTCCGTACAAAATTAGATGATGGATGTTGAGTATCGGTAAAAACATATTAATTAAGATAAACCGTAAGAGATAATATAAGGATGAAAAGTGGGGCCAAAAAGTTATTATATTTCAATAAAATCGATTACAATAACTCACAAGAATTATCATCCGGTAAGAAGTTAGTCGGAAGCCTAGCTCCAACCCATTTTTGAATGACCACTCCTAATCTATGAAAGAGAAATTTTCAACTCGCACATTAACATCATAACTAGCAATATATCGACGCAGGCGCTTCAGGAGCTCTGTGAAATCATCACCAAGCTCCCCTAAAGTAGTGAAAACAAGTGCCCCAAAACCGAACCCTTGTGTCGTACACTTCTCCAAATACATATCACTTCTCTTAGAAACAACATTCTTGATAGCAATCCCATGTGAAAAGTTACGAACCCCACTTCTAGTAAAGGGTGAGACACCAGTAACATCAAAGCATATGTCACGTCCATTATCCAAATTATGAACAAGTATATCAGCTGGTCTCAAAGCGGTACCACTATTAGAATAAAATCCCAAGTCAACCTCCTTCCTTGCAGGCACCACCGCACGATAGCACATGTCAGCGATAATATCACGCACCAAGTCATGCCTAACTTATGAACCACTCCATTCGCACAATGCAGGGCATGATCGCCAAAAGCATCCATATCCCTTTTGCAGAAGGGGCAGGCACCATCCACCTCGTATATACTTAGTTTCTGCATGTCAAGATTGTGTTCTCGAATGATATACATAAAAGTGGGGGTACAACAACCTCACCCAATATTTCTCTTAGCAATATGTATGGACTAACTCCAATATACTTTTAAGAGAATCAACTATACAGTCAGACCTATTCTTCATAAAAAGTATATCAAAGAGTTATATCTCAATTTCTCGATTCAATCCTTATTCAAACAAATAGAAATATGCGAGCCTGATTGAATACAAGAGAAATAACTTGAACGGTACCAAAAACCAATGTTCAAGGATCAATCAATTTCAATCAACAACCAAAGGTTTGATTTACCAATTGATCGATTCAACACACAACCTGTGATATTTCAATTAAATAAAAAAATATAATGCGAAAAAGAAATAACACAGACACCAGAAGTTTTGTTAACGAGGAAACCGCAAATGCAAAAAAACCCCGGGACCTAATCCAGATTGAACACACATTGTATTAAGCCGCTACAGACACTATCCTACTACGAACTAACTTCGGTCTGGACTGTAGTTGAACCCCAATCAATCTCACACTGATCCAATGTACAGTTGCGCTCCTTACGTCTCTGATCCCAGCAGGATACTACGCACTCGATTCCCTTAGCTGATCTCACTCACAACTAAGAGTTGCTACGACACAAAGTCGAAGACTTTAATAAACAAATCAGTATCACAGAGAAAAACCTACAGGAATAGATAAATCTATCTCCCACAGAAATACCTACGATTTTTTTTTCCATATTTTGATAAATCAAGGTGAACAGGAACCAATTGATATACCGGACTTATATTCCCGAAGAACAACCTAAAAATATCAATCACCTCACAATAATCTTAATCGACTAGCGAAACAAGATATCGTGGAATCACAAACGATGAGACGAAGATGTTTGTGACTACTTTTATATCTTTCCTATCGGAGAAATTAATCTCAATCCAATCTTACGATTGCACTCAATCACGATAGAAACATCAAGATCAGATCGCGCAACTACAAAGAAAATAGTTGGGTCTGGCTTCACAATCCCAATGAAGTCTTTAAGTTGTTAACCTACAGGGTCTCGATATAAACCTAAGGTTAAAGAAGAATCGACTCTAGCTTATACAACTAGTATCACACATGAGGTGTGGGGATTAGGTTTCCTAGTTGCTAGAGTTCTCATTTATATAGTCTCCAAATCAGGGTTTGCAATCTAAGTTACCTTGGTACCAAAGCATTCAATATTCACTGTTAGATGAAAACCTGATTAGATTCAAGCTAATATATTCCAACCGTTAGATCGAACTTAGCTTGTTATACACAAATGAAATGCACTGAAAAAGCGGGGGTACAAAACCACACCCAATATTTCGATTAGCAATCTGTATGGACTAACTCCAATATACTTTCAAGAGAATCAACTAGACTCAATCTTAAAAAGTATATCAAAGAGTTATATTTCTCTTTCTCGATTCAATTCTTACTCAAGCAAATAGAAATCTGCGACTCTAATTGAATACAAGAGAAATCACTTGAACGGTACCAAAGACCAATGTTCAGGTATCAATCAATGTAAATCAACAATTAAAGGTCGGATATTCTAATTGATTGAACTAACGCACAACTTGTGATATTTCAATTATAAAAAAAAATATAATGCGGAAAAGAAATAACACAGACACCAGAATTTTGTTAACGAGAAAACCGCAAATACAGAGAAACTCCGGGACCTAGTCCAGATTGAACACACACTGTATTAAGCCGCTACAAACACTATCCTACTACAAACTAACTTCGTTCTGGACTGTAGTTGAACCCCAATCAATCTCACATTGATCCAAGGTACAGTTACGCTCCTTACGTCTCTGATCCCAGCAAGATACTACACACTTGATTCCCTTAGCTGATCTCACCCCACCCAGAACTAAGGGTTGCTACGACCCAAAGTCGAAGATTTTAATAAACAAATCTGTATCACACAGAAAAGTCTACGATAATAGATAAATCTGTCTCCCACAGAAATACCTACAAGTTTTGTTATGTCTTTTAATAAATCAAGGTGAACATGAACTAATTGATAACCCAGAATTATATTCCCGAAGAACAACCTAGAATTATCAATCACATCACAATAATCTTAATCGACGCGGCGAAAGAAGATATTGTGGAATCACAAACGATGAGAAGAATATGTTTGTGACTACTTTTATATCTTACCTATCGGAGATAACAATCTTAAGCCAATCATTACGATTGTACTCAACACGATAGAATCAGCAAGATCATATCACACAACTACAAGAAAGTAGTATCGATCTGGCTTCACAATCCCAATGAAGTCTTCAAGTTGTTAACCTACAGGGTCTCGAGAAGAAACCTAAGGTTAAAGGAGAAACTGACTCTAGCTTATACAACTAGTATCACATAGGAGTTGTGGGGATTAGGTTTCCCAGTTGCTAAAGTTCTCCCTTATATAGTCTTTCAAATCAGGGTTTGCAATCAATGTTAGCTTAGCGACAAAGCATTCAATATTCACTGTTAGATGAAAACCTGATTAGATTCAAGATAATATCTTTCAACCGTTGGATCGAAAACTTAGCTTGTTATACACAAATGAAATGCACGATTTTAGGTTTGTGTAACCGTAACCAAACATGTACATTTGTTGGTTCAACAGTAGTTAACCAAATGGTTAGCCATATGAGCACTTTCATATCAACCATATTCTTCTTCACCATAACTAGTTCAAATGACTCAAATGAACTAGTTAGAGAGTTTTTCAATTGTATAAATCTTATATAACTATACAAGACACAATCGAAGGAAAAACGATTTGATTCACTTAAATCGATTCATGAACTTTATAGCCACGGTTTGCAATTTGCATTCCTTAGTTAATATAAATATAAGTTCACAAATAATTGTCTTTAGATATAACCAACCCAAGTACGCGGACTTAGTTCGCGAACTTAATTTCCCGGAAGGAGTTCACAAACTCCAACAGATATTCTCGAGATGAGAACCTCCGCCAGTTCGCGGACTGGGTTCACATCTCTTGTTCCGGTTTTCCTGATCAACAAAGTACGCATACTTTGGTTCAAGGAATAAAGACTTATACATATATGTGTTGCCACACGATGCTTATATCCAACAATGGTTATATAATCTAAACTCTCATTTCAATCATTGAAACATTCATAGAGGACGTTATATAATTGTTATTCACAA
The DNA here is from genome assembly GCF_003573695.1 of Papaver somniferum. Classification (NCBI taxonomy): domain Eukaryota; kingdom Viridiplantae; phylum Streptophyta; class Magnoliopsida; order Ranunculales; family Papaveraceae; genus Papaver; species Papaver somniferum. Next base: position 12,518,247 of record NW_020622934.1, read on the forward strand.
ACCATTTTTCGTCAAAGCCATTTTCAAAGTGATTGAAACATAAAATGACTTTTGTCACTAGGTAAAGATGAACTTGGCCAAAGGGAAAGCTTACCAACACATATTTCGAGAAATAGATAAGCGAGATAAACTCGGCTCGAAATAGAAAATGTGTATAATCAAAGTCTATATAGCAAAACGACTTTTGTCTCAGGATAGGAGATATAGTAGATAGACTTTTGAGTGATAGATAAGTTCAAGTCTCCACATACCTTTTATTAGATGAAGTTCCACCAGTTCCTTGAGTAGTTCTTCGTCTTGTATAATGATTGCATGGAGTTCTTGAGCTCAAATACACTTTCTATCCTAGTCCGAGAGTTAGCTATAGTAGAATAGAAATCAAGACTTATAGTTTTGATCACTAATATTGACAAACATGCTTGAGATAGCAACACATGTGATTTCGACCGAGCAGTGCTCTAACAATCTCCCCCTTTGTCAATTTTAGTGACAAAACTATCAATACATATGGAATCCAAAAATAAATGAATAAACTTTTGTAGCTCCTATTACACATGCCTAATCTTCAACATTACTCGAAATCTTCGTCACTTCCAATTACTCCAATGATCCCAAAGGTTGTAATTCAGCATCATCGTTGTTGAAAATCCGTAGCTATAACAATGAGAAAACAAGTATCCTCAATCATTGTTATACAGTGTCATAGTATCATTATGCAACATCAAAGTTTAGTTGTATCACAACTTTGACAACAATACTATGGTGATATGTATCACTACCCCTTAGTCAATACTCCATCTCACATGGAAACCACTCCCCTTTACATAATGATCCGAAAACCATATGTATTTGTAGTATGAACTACATATTAATTCTCCCCCTTTTTGTCAATAAAATTGGCAAAGGTACGAAAACGGGATCCTAATGAAATTTCCAAAAGATACATTTCATGACCAAAAGAAAGAACATATCAACTTGTTTAGATGCAATCATAAAGCCGAAGCTCAATGCTTTTATCAAGGAGTTTATAAAGATACAAGATAAATCCTATAATATTCCACAGCCGCACTCCCAACAAAGATTTGGCAATCAAGAACAAGTTCAATTAAGAAGTCTCCCCCATAATATGTCATTCCCGAAAGAACAACAAGAGCGACCTCAAATTCAAAAGAAAAGAAGGATTTCTTTGGACATAACAAATCACATACGAATATAAATTTGAATCCAATTGTACTCAATTAGATTAATCACAAGAGAACCCATAATTAATCTAATCGGAAATATACAACCAAATTAACCACAAAAACTGATGAATTTAATTGATCATGCTCGACATAAGAGAACTTACGGAGCCTAACAGTATATACATAAAATTATGGATCAGGGAAGATCAATACTGCGGAATATACAAGGATTCATTCTATTTTCCATCACTATTCGCACAATGACATATAATAAACATAATCCTTGTCAACAAAAGATTTTAACCTATCTTCCATCAATAAATGACATAATAGGCTTAACTTTTGTATTTGGCAAAATTTCATTCATTCTTTTATCAATACATGCATATCGACATATGAAAGGCTTAACTTTTGACAAGATATGGGACAATCACAGTTCACGGACGCAAACACACATATCCAATAACAAATTGTTATATATAAAACCATAAATATTAATACTACAAAAATCATCTTCCAAACAATTTTAGAATTTAAACAAATAAACCTAAAAACATGAAGATGAAAACGTTGGACATAGCTATGGCTATTCCAAACTCTAGTTATTCTTCTAAATAAAACAAGAAAATAGAATATTTACTAGGCAAAAAAATCAAATTACTCATCGTATTCAGCATCGGAAACACTCCAAGATGCTTGAATCATGTTCAATTCTTCCTTGAGCTCGGGAAACTTAGTTGAAACCAATGCTAATTGTTCTTGCACGCACTTCACCCTTGAATTTACCTTACATACACCCTTGTGAAATTTTTGAAGAAGACTCAAGGTGGTATGGTCACAATCGTCAAGGGAATCATCTCTTTGTCTTTTGCATACATTCTCCCTTATACGTCTGAAGGTACATGGACAAACAGTTTTGGGAACCCCAAGAGAATTGTCAATTGAATCAAAACCACGATCACGGAAAATTTGACTAATCAAGCAAGGGTAACCTAACTTCTTGATGGCTGATGTCATCGAAGTCATTCGAAAAATGATAAATACACAAATATCGAGACTTGGAACACCCAATTCAAGGAAATAGACCAATTCCGCAAACTCGCGACTCCACCGAGAATTCTCAATTATGGAGGGACAAAGATTATAGATACCAAGTTTTCCGAAAGCCATCAAAGGAACACTCAGAACATTAGTAGGAAACTTCCCTTGATTCCAAGTAACCTTCTTACCGCAAAGCCCAAGAGAGATGTCATCACATGATGGTCGTTCATCATATGGCCTAGGTAGACACACGTTTCCGAACGAGATTTTGGTAATCTTTGAAATAAACTCTCTATTGACAAGAAATATTTCTCTATTTATCATGGATTTGAATTCCATCTTTTCAAGATCAACATCATGAATGTTGGCATATAAAATTCGTGTGAGAGAATCAAAACCTTGGCCAAGACCATCAAAGATGTTTCCAAGATTGAATTTTTCAAAGCAAACTAAATCCTCTTTATGTCCACTAGATAAATCCAATTTCTTTTATACAATAAAACCCATAGATGAAATCCTTTCAAAAGTATTAGTACAAGAATCATTAACAAACCTAATCCTAAGAGAATTTTGGTCCAAAGGAAGATTCATGCTATAGGAACCCAAACTTTTTGAAACCTTGAAATTCATCATGAGATCTAGAAATTGGAGAGGAACAAGAGGAATTACTTACTTGGAATGAACCTTGACCACCCCTTTGTCTTATTTTACTCCAAGGAAGATTTAATGGAGAAAGATATGAACCCTTGAAAGTTCACGTACGCGGACTGATGGGAGGAAGAAGAAAGTCCGCGTACCTCTTCTTTATAGGCTCACTAATGGGATTGGACCCGTTTATGAACTAATGTAGTTTTAAAAATGGTAGTAAAGCTCGTTCAACTCGGACTTGATGATATTGTTTTAGGACTTAAAAATAGAATAAAGAAAATATATTCACAAGGTTGTCATAAATATCTAGAGGGACTAGGACTCAAGTTCCACCATTAATCACATTTAGTTGGTTCATATACTGATTCTTAACAATTATATCTCTTTTGTAGACTCTTATTCTTTGCCAAAGTTTGATTTCTAAAACATATGATGTAAATCACAAGCATGGTATATCAAAATCTCTTAGTCTAAGCATATACCATCAAACAAAATAACAACTAATTAATGAAAATCATATATCGATTAAACATAATGCAAAAAGTCAAAAGAATCAAAAATGGTTATCAATCAATTGTGAAACATGGCTTCCTCCATTGTCCCAGTGTTAGGGTTTAGATCATGATGTCGTACAAACTCTCAAAAGATAGAAACGTGGCTCAAAGAGTGTTTAAAAATGAAAGTACAAGAAAAATCACCAAAACAGATCAACTGCAACGTTTATATGCGTTGCAGATCGATTGTTACTAACGATACAAAAGATATAAGACTGCTGGGAACGATACTATGTGTATCGTGGATAAATCACACTTATCTGCGATTGACTTGGGTCGTCTAATGTTCTTTAGCTTCGTCTTCTTCCTCCTGCTTCTGCAACTTTCTCAGCGTGATTTCTTCGTACCAGAGCTTCCCCTAAACTACGTAAAGACCCCCAACTACTCGACATCTTTTTCTAGAACTCGTACAACCCCTTTTTATACACCACAGGCCTCTCCTAACTCGATTAAATCCTTCCAAATATACTCTTTTCTTTTCCACAAAGTCACGGATTTATTGCTTCTCCCTCAACCTTCTCATGCGCGTTCTTGTTAACAACAAACCCTGTAAGGAGATAAAATCTCAACCAAATATATGTTCTGTCCGTAACTTCCATAACTAACACAAAAATCCCAGTGTTTCCTGTTTTAACGAGAATCGAAAGAAAACTTCCATTTTTACGTGCATGAACTAGCTTCCCTGTTTACCAAGAATAAGATGAAATCTGCGCAACCAACTACCTTACCAACCCTCTTTCACCGAATCAGGTTGGTACTAATCCAAACCCGTAGAAAAACTCGCACAAAATCTTTCCAAATCGTAGCCATACCCGACGATGTTTCCACCTCCCCTGTTTTACGTAGACTAAATGATATTTCCTATTTCTTCGAGTCTAAGACGTGTATCAGTCCTGTCTAGCCTTAACAGGCCCAAATACATCCAACTCGGCGATCGAGTCTAAACAAGCCACGTCCAATTCTTCTCTGGAAAATATCCCAGGTGCAAGGAAAACTTCCCGCCAAAATCCATGTTTAAATGGTGAAGATGGGTTGCCCCCTAACCAGAGTAGGGGTGCTATTAGCCATGGGGTGCAAATAGTATATGTGGGTTGCAGATAACGGTGGATTACCCCTTATCAACTGGATGCCCCTTATCCATTTGAGGAGTTTCTTTAGCAAATTTTCTCCGGAGGTCCAAATGCCACTTCTCGAGCCAATTTCTCCGCACATGTTTATTTCTCCAAAAATACCTACAAAGGCATAAAATACCGAAATAAGTACAAAATGAGCACTAACAAAATAGATAATTGAGATCAAAATAGACACATAAATGCGTCTATCAAATACCCCCAAGCTTATTCTTTGCTCGTCCTCGAGTAAATTTAATTTATAAAATAAAATCCTAACTCACTATCGCAGGCATCGTCAGTTGCATTTAGCGTATGCAACAAGCCTTTAAACCCGTAGGTGGCCCTAGTGGCCGAGTTAGAGTCTCGGGAGGGCTTACCATATGTATACCCACAAAACCTTTACTCCAGACTCTAGCTATCTACACAGAACGTTGGAAGGCACTAAAGAATCTCATTGGTTGGCACACTCTCATTGACTACAGGAGGAAGTACCCTGATGTGAAATTCCAATTGATGTACATGAGTTTACACTCAAGAATACTAAAATTTATATATAAGTGACAGATCTCTACCCAGATAGTTTCTGGACATCATAACCGGAGTGAACCAATCACATGGATAGATTAAGACATGGATATAGAGAAAAACATAAATGGTTTTGATGTTGACTAGGTGAACGGTGTTTCTCATATCTGTCTGAAGGCCACTGCCAAAACGAACCTATCCTAATGGACTGAGATACTGGTCTGGACTAATATCAACACACTGGCATATACAAAGGAACCAGTGGTCGATAATCCTAACTCTAGGTCAACTCAGCTGGCATATACAAGGGTACCAGTGGTCGACTTTAATGAATTTATTCCGGTTGGTCTGGTCTCATTTTTTTTCACTTTTTTTTTGGTATCTCAATCACTTTATTTTACCCTAGCAGTGGTAACAACTTGATTCGTGAGCCCCACCTAATCACTTAGAGAAACAAATTTTAAAAAGAAAACAAAATAAAAACAGAAGTGAAAAGGATTCAACGAGATATGGTGAAACTACCATGTTTTTTCTAACACCTGAGCTCTGTGATTTTATGAATAGACTCTTTAGATGTTTCCATCTAATCAGATTGGTTCCTCAACTCCTACAACCAAGATGCTTCCATCCACTTAGATTGGTTAGTGCCATCCTTAGTAAGCATAAATTTCTAGGCTCTGGAGTTTATTTATTGCAGCTAAAAATTTTCTCCCGTACCCCCAAACTGAAATATAACATTATCCTCAATGTTCTAAAGATGAAATTAAAGGCATGAACAAGGAGAAACTGTTACCATTTAAAGCAAAAGAGATAAGGAAAGATATTACCGTGTCGCATGAATGGTGCGTTACCTCCCAAGAAGTGCTAAGTTTAAAGTCTTCATCCAGACTAAGAAAGGATTAGTCACCTCATAGAATTATAAAGTAATAGCCGAAATCTCTGTGGGTCATCAAAACCAAATAAATCTACCACAAATAAAAGGAATTTGCAACCTGCCAAGAAAATAAACAAATAAAGCACACCCTTGTCTAGTTTCTTGTTTAAGACAACTACATATAGCCGTGGTTCAGGTTCAGGTTCTATAACTGGTTCTAAATAAAATATTTTCATGGGTTGGATTTCCTCGTAGCTAAGTTCCGATTCAGGTATTAGAGTCTGGAAAAACTCAAGTAAAAACTTAGAAGCACATAATAATACCCTAAATAACTGCGGATCCTTAAAGTCAATCAAATTTTACTTACATAGATGACCATAATTGAAGTGGTGGTCATTATTAAACAAATGTGTCGATTCTAATCTCTTAAAGTACTTAGGCTTAGTCTCAAAACTTAATAATTGACACGTTTGAAAATTATTCATTCCCACATTTGGAAGAAACGTATTTGGTGAGAAAACATGGGTATTATCTCCTAGATAAACCACATCAACCAGAGGATGGGCTTCTAACAACTGAACTTCTTTATTGACATAACTAGGTTCAGGAAAACGTGTATGAAGATAATCTTTTAAAATGGTTGAGGTACATATGCCAAGTCCCAAGTGAGGGACCTTTCTAAGAGTTAAAGCACATGGAGAATGATAATCACCCCTAAACGTAGAGTTTTCAATGTCTCTAGAAAGACTAGTCACAATTCCCCAATTTCTAGGTCATCAGATTCTTGAAAATGGTCAATAGATTCTTCTAAGTCAGGTTCATCCACACTCATCTCTACGAGTTCATTTTCCGTGTCTAAGACTAATGTTTCTAAATCGCTAGACTTTAATACAGTATTCTCAGAATAAACTCGTTCCTCAAAACTATCATTGGCTTCGTAATCACAAGGAAATACTACATCGTCTAAAACGGTGGTATCTCTAGTCAAATCCTCGTCCTTTTGAATATGTGAATAATTATTAAAATTATTTGGATTTGAACTAGAAATAACATTATCATTGTAAAGCTCAATTGGAGTAACAAATTCCTGATCACTATGCCTATATGTGTCCGATTCTTCATCAACACTATCCTCATCATAATCATCATTATAATAACATGAAAATGGTCGAACCTCATCTAAAAAAGTAGTGTTACCAATTCTAACCTCGTCATTTTGATTATGCAAATAACTATCCTCATTTTCAAGGGTACTATTGGAAACACTGTATTGGAAATTAAAATTATTTTGAGCCAATTTTTCCACAATCCTATTTGTACTCTCAGTAAATTGCTTAAGACTCTCTTCTAGAGACATCTTTGTTGACTTCTCGTCTGGAAGAATGTTACAGGTTTCCTTCACAAATAAGGTATAACTCTTGAGAGCCTCTTCTAGAGAAATATAGGGATTGTTTTGCTCGTATGACTAGTGGGTGTGCGAATAATAATTGGGCTCACCATGGTATGAGCCATAACCTTGAAAAGGTTGGCGTTCCCAATCACTATTTACACCATGGTCATAATAAGAATAATTTCCATGTTGATCAGTCAGATATTCATTGTATTGGTTGTTGTAATACCAGTTCGACATATTTTTGTGTACGTGCAAATGCAGGGTCGACTAAAATGGGTAAGCTCAGGTTACCACATCAAAATATACCTACAGTCAAAGACTGGTCAAAGGTACAAGGCTGAGGCTTGTGGTGTTTCGGATGATAACGCCCAGAGGGTTCACCGTACTAAACCACGTGTTGTCCTAATAATCGGTAATCGGACAATGCAATTGGTGTGTGCACGTGTTGTACCACAAAAGAAAACCCACTGACAGGGGATTCGTGGGTGGATAGAGTCTTACCTCCCGTACCAGACGGGCGATGAACCGCTGAAGTCGAGTCAGGCCACCGACTCCTATGTTAGTGTACGAACCCGAGGGGCCGAGATAGTATTGTAACTGTCGTCCATCCCTGCAAACAATTTTATTTAATTCTTTTTTTAACCCTTCATTAGGGTTTTAAAAATAATGTCCAAGTCCAAAAATAAAGTCCAAAAAGTGTTCAAAAATAAAAAGAAAAATTACAAAATTACAACAAACCCTAATACAATTTTCCGAAAATAAAAGAAATAAAATCTAAATATATACAAAATCTTCTTCACTCCTTTCGGACTCCTCTTTTTTCCCTTCTTTGGCGATGCTTTCCTTTTATAGCGCTTTTTCTTTCCTTGTAGCTTCGCTACAAATCTGAAAAAGAATAGAAAAATACCAAAGGCGTAAAAGAGAATAAAAAAAAAATAATCTAAAACCTAATATAAATCCACGTCGGCGGCGCCAAAAATTATTGTAGTTTTAAATGTGGTAGTAAAGTTCGTTCAACTTGCACTTGATGAGATTGGTTTAATACTTAAAAATAAAATAAAGAAAATATATTCAGAAGGTTGTCACAAATATCGAGAGGGACTAGGACTCAAGATTCCACCATTAATCACATTCAATTGGTTCATATACTGATTCTTAACAATTATAGCTCTTTTGTAGACTCTTATTCTTTGCCAAAGTTTGATTTCAAAAATATTAGATGTAAATCACAAGCATGGTATATCAAAAGCTCTTACGTCTAAGCATATACCATCAAACAAAATAACAATTAATTAATGAAAATCATATATCGATTAAACATAATGCAAAAAGTCAAAAGAATCAAAAATAGTTACCAATCAATTGTGAAACATGGCTTCCTCCATTCTCCCAGTGTTGGGGTTTAGATCATGATGTCGTACAAACTCTCAAAATATAGAAACGTGGCTCAAAGAGTATTTAAAGATGAAATTACAAGAAAAATCACCAAAAAAGATCAAATGCAACGTTTATATACATTGCATATCGACTGTTACTAACGATACAAAAGATATAAGACCGCTGGGAACGATACTATGTGTGTCGAGGATAAACCACACTTATCTGCGACTGACTCGGGTCGTCTAATGTTCTTCAGCTTCGTCTTCTTCCTCATACTGCTGTAACTTTCTCTGCAGCGTGATTTCTTCGTACCAGAGCTTCCCCTAAACTACGTAAAGACCCCCAACTACCCGACATCCTTTTCTAGAACTCGTACAACCCCTTTTTATACACCTCAGGCCTCTCCTAACTCGAGTAAATCCTTCCAAATATACTCTATTCTTTTCCACAAAGTCACGGATTTATTGCTTCTCCCTCAACCTTCTCACGCTGTAGATGAGGAAAAACGAGCCGCAGGTTTTTTGGGAAAGTGAAGAGTCGAGCGTGCTGTCGAGACTCATCAGTCGGAAAAAATGTTAATCCTCACACAGATGCACTGCTGCAAAGGGGGTGCTTAGATTAGGGAAATCAATCTGTATGACTCCGGCCTAAACCAAGACAATGGTCGTTCCAGAGTCATTCGGTCGCAAAGAGGGAGATGGGTTGATCTGTAAGAGGGAAGTTGAGAGTTGTGTGGGATCAGTGATGATCAAGGATTGTGGGTGTGTTGAAGGTTTCTGCAATATTGCTGAACTGTTGAAGTTGAGTTCTGTGAATAAGTTTATATCGAGTTGTTGACGGATAATGATGATAATCGATGATTGATGATATTCGATTGATCCTCCCTGATGTCCTCGATTTATACTTATTTATATTGCAAGAATGATGTACCACTGATCCCTGTAAGTGTGGCGGTTTCTTGAGTGAAAGAGTGGGAAAGTGGGAGATCGTGGTAAAGTCAGTTCCATGTCGTGCGGAGACTTGACTGATCGTGCGCCCACTACTTTGCTAACTCCTTCCACCGTTTACACGACTTACGCACAATTCTCATTGTGGATGAATCCACGTCCCGAAGACCTCCAGACCAAAACCCTGAGTGATATCCCCCATTTGTGACGTGATTGAGATTTCACGAATCGTGGAGTCTGCAAGGCAGACGCGTATTAGTTGGTCAGTTGTTGGATGATTTAGACCGTGAGTCTAATTTTATTTAATCGAGCATAAGTGGTGAATGCTCGGCGATTCATGGATTGAACATGTAGTTCTCTGAGATGTCAATGAATTATTGACTAGAGACTGAGCAAGTATTGCTCAACTCGACGAATTGCCGAATATTGAGAGTTTGTCGAGCAACTGAGCAACTATTGCTCAATTCGACGAATTTGATAATTTTGGTGTGCAACTGAGAAAGTGTTGCTCAATTCACCAAAACACTGAATATTGATAATTTGACGTGCAATTGAGAAAGTGTTGCTCAATTCGACAAACTACTGATGAATTACCGAATATTGATGGTTGGATTAATATTCGAGCAACTGAGCAAGTATTGCTCAATTCAAAGAATTATTTACTGGTGCGGTGAACCAATAAAATATTAATCAAAAATATTGGTGAATTACCGAATATTATTAATTTGGATGTTCATTGCTGAATCAACATAATTTTGTGTTTGAATTTTCTCAGAATGCTGATTCGTGAAGCGTTTGTTCGAAACCCTAATTTTTTGATCAATCCTTCGACAATTAGTGAATTGATGAAAATTGGTCATGAGTGAAGAGGGACCGACCACATGGGATGATGAGCGTCCATGTGATACCCAGTGCTCGAGTGAGCACGCACTAGGGTTCTCAGTTTGAGAGTTGGTGAAAGAAGGATGATTAAATGCAGGTTTCATCATTTATTGAAATATTGCTGGATTCAGCGTTAGGTGACAAACCTATGTATGAGGGATGAGGACCGATCAAGAGAGCATGGGACCGGTTCTTGGTTGTCACGGGACCAGTTGTTGGTCATTTGAAGGGTTCTCCAGTTGGTTGGAGAGAGTTCGGGTCCAATATTGAACAAATTAGGTCAGAATTATGAAAACATGTGGGACCGGATTTGTGCAACCCTAGGAATGACTCTGGTCGGTCATGGTCGCATGCATGTGTTTCCGTGGTGTCCGAGTTGCCATACTGAGAGTTTCAGTATTTTCTGATGCGCGTTCGAGCAACATAGTGAATTTTCAGAAGAGTTTCATCTTCACTGAGAATTCTCTATTTTTGTTGGAATGAGCATGTTTGCTCAATTCATCAATATTTTGAAAATATTAAAATAAAAGTGTTTTAATATTTAAAATTTCCATGAGAGGCTAGCCAGTCGTGCGACTATGTTGGCTTTTGGTTTTTCGTGATTTGAGCAATATTTGAGAAAATATGGAGAAATCATGAATTTTGCTCAAACCCAGGAGTTTCATGAATTGAGGAAAATAATAATTATGCAAGATTAGGGATTGCAAGGTGTGGGACCGACCATGGATAGGGCATGGCCGGCCGGCTAGGTTGCCCGGTCCTGCACACCTTTCCCTATTTTTTTATTTCCATGAATCCTTGAAGTTATAGAGAATCCACGAGTTTTTGTTGAAACGGAGGAGTTTCGTGAGATTAGGGAATAATAATTATAAAAGGCTAAGGATTGTGAGGTGTGGGACCGTCCACGGCTTAGGCATGGACGGCCAGTTAGGTTGCCCGGTCCCGCACACCTCTCCTTATTTTATAATAATATTATTTCGTGAATCCACCAAGTTATGGAGAATTCACGAGTTTTGCAAAAACAAGGAAAGTTGCTAAAACCAAGGAGTTTTCGTGAGTTCACGAAATAACAAAAAATAAGGAAAATAATGGGAGAGGCACGGGCCGACCATGGCTAGGGCACGACCGGCCGGTCATCTGGTGGGCCCGGCCTTGGGCGCCTCTTATTATTTTATTAATATTCATTGTTCTCTTATTTTGCGAAGGATTCCTCATTATGTCATATTTTTTGGACACTCGTTCGTGCATCCGGGTGCTCAGTCATGCATCATTTTCGAGTACACTCACACCATTTTTGTGGGGCTTACTCGGTGATAGTCCAGATGCCCGGTTGTTGGGTATTTATTATTGATTTATGAAATTCAGTGAAGAATAATTCATGAAACTGAGTAATAGGATGAGTATTTATTTTATTATGAATCCATAAAATCAGCAGCGGATTGGACTATGGATTCAGAATAATAAAATGATAATTTCATCACCATTTCATGGAATCGCAGATTTGACCATGAAATCGGAGTAATAAAATAAGTGGTGATATTACCAATTCATGAGATCAGCCGTGGATTCGACCATGAAATCGGAGTAACATCTATTACCATTTCATGAGATCAGCCGTGGATTCAATCATGAAATCGGAGTGATACATTTATCTATTACCATTTCGATCATGAAATAGGAGTAATGAGATAAGATAGATTATCTTCTAGGAATTCAGTGGTGAATATGACCTAGAATTTAATCTCTTGCGTATAGTCAGTAAATCAACGAGTGTTTCTAATGTCCCGAAGACGTTTTTCCCTCTCAACATTTCATGTATGGAGGACCGCCTGAGTCTATACACGGGTCTCTCTACATAGTCAGGAACAATGAGTATCACCGTCCTGAAGACGTTGTTGCTCTCAATCTTACGGAGAACCGCCCAATTGTTCTTCTATGTAGAGGCAAATTCCTCTATGTAGTCAGCGAACAGTGAGTGTCACCGGTATTCTGAAGGCGTTAATCTCTCAATCTTACGGAGAACCGCCCAATTACGTTATTCTACATAGAGGCTATGATGAAATGCCCGGTGTCGAACGCTCCGGAGAGGCCTTTCGAGCGACATATGCATCATACTTCGTAAAACACGAATCGTCACATGGATCTCTGAAGCCGTGTCAGAAACATGCAGTATCATGATTTTACGGTTTTGACCTTTGTTGATGATCCACCATCTACATTAAGTCCCTTGCTTAGTGAGGAACAGTCATGTTCCGCAGTAAGCATTAAATGGTGATTTTCAGTTGACGAGATCAGTGGTTGAACTCAGTCTACAAAGGTAGTTTCAGAATCCTCGATTTACCCCAATGATGTTATGTACGAGAAAATGCACCGATGAGAACCATGATAGTAAGATAGAGTGTCATCCTGTGAGCATGGAGAGATGAGGCACTGTTGGTTTGATTGTTGAGAAGCCTAGTTATGGTCGGTTTAGGACATATGGGCCCAAGCCCAAAAAATGAAACCCATGTTTTTATTAGGTTTTGGAAATAAATTTGATATAAAAGGGGAGAAGCCCTAAAATTCTTTATTTTGGTAGACCAAGCACCTCCCTCTCTTCACCATTCTCACGTGAGTTGCAGCAGGGAGGAAAAAAATTTCTGCCGGATTTTAGTCGCCGCCGATCATCGCCGTTTGCCGTCCGGCCAAGCTCCGACCGGCGCCGACCAGGTAAGTCCGATTATTTTTTTTTGCTGTAGGTTTTATGATTGATGAGTTGTTCAAAAAACCGAAAAAACCCCATGGTTGCATGCATGCGTAGGATTTATGAAGGATTTTTAGAAAAGTATGTATATGCCCGTTTGTTCGTTAGTTGAAGGAACGAGCAAAATACCTAACATGAAAGATATTCATAAACTTTTGAATAGACATGATCTAGTTGCAGTAGTAAAAGTTTTGTTTATTAGTTTTCATGAAAATCCAAGTTTGTTTTTCGAAGCACGAGCTTTGCAAATACTTTTAGGAACGTAGGTTTGTTCGTAAAAGTAATAAATAACGATCCTTAGGGTTAAAGGAATTTCGAAAAGACCTGGAGTTCATGATGAAAATTTGTTTGAGAACTTTTGAAATTTTGTTTGAAATATGTAGACTTTTGCAAAAATAGAAAAGACTCTCGTTTCATAGACGGATGCTCGATTGAGCAACAAGGTTTTTTTTTTTTATATATATATTTACGTGAGTTATTAACTCACGATTTTTTTTAAGGTACGTGACCTGTTCACGTTTTATTGAATATAAATCAAGTTTTTATTTATGAAATAAGCAAATAATTCATGAGTCGATGAATTCGTAGTGTATGTGTGAGTTTAGTGATTTTATAGTGTATGTACACGTAAAAACCAGTGAATGTTCACATGGAAATTTATGTGAATTATTCATAGTTTCTCGAAAAGTCAGTGTTGACTCTTGAATAATATGTTTTATACTCGACTTTGCAGGTTTGAAAGAACGAGCAAGTTTTGGGGTTTTACATTGTTATCACTAAGTTCGTGAAATCGTAAATAGGTAAGAGTTGAGGATTACCATTTTTGTAGACGTCGATATGAGAATATAATTGTCTTGTTGCTTCAATCATGTTGATGAAATTTGTGTATGGACGTCACAACAACTTTGCGAAAATGGCTCAGTCCCGCAGCGATTCGGAAGATGATGCTTATTCGAGAGAGGATGTTTCCATAGACGCCTCTTCCAGAGGTGATGGTTCCTCCAGAAATGATGATTCTGAGATTTCCAAGGAGAAAGAGGGAAGTCCCAAGACTAAAAACATTCCAACTGCTGAGGATAAGTTCTTTACGTATCTATATAGACCTGAAAAGCGCCCCTTAGGCTCCTCGTTTCGGTTTTTAATAAATCCCAGGAGCACTACTCAACATAAATTGGTATCTCCTCAAGCAGTAATCCGGTTTTGTTTGCAAGGAAAACACTTTTCGGCTTCTCATGTGGAGTTCAAGATTTCACGAAAGACCCTGATGCATTTCTCTGGATGTGCAAGACACATGCTGGGTCATAGCCGTGTTAGGACCATATTGGATAGTGCCCAGGTAACACGAGCCATTCAAGCTGTTGGAGATTTAATCATCAACCATGATATACCAGGTATGCTAGCCTTTCTCGCCCGTTGGTGTGTTCCTACTCACACGTTTATATGCAGATGGAGATAATTCACCATTACTTTAAAAGATGTAGTTGCTTTGTTTCACCTTCCAATTACTGGTAATTTCCCTGAAGAGCTTTCATCAGAGGAGAAGGAGATATCTAACATATTAGAGGCCAAGATGCACGAATTCAATGAGTCACCCGCATCCTGCTATGCTCAATGGTTATCACATTGGTGTCCGAGAGATAGAATTCCTGAAGAACCGGTTGATGGCGCTTTAAAAATTACTGCTTTCTTATGCCCTTGACTTTTCAGGGATATCTTTGAAGATTGTGGACACTTACTGAAGCCGTTTGTGATTCTCTTTGCCATAAAGATGGCAAAAGGTGAGAAAGTTCTCATTGGCAGTCTATTCTTGGGTTCGTTGTTCGCCAATTTAGACTCTCTAGTTATAGGCTCCAGTATTTCTGATGGCTTCATGAAAGTCGAGACGTATGCCAATACCATATTCCTCCAAGCCTTGATGTGGGAGTATCTCGAGAGTTACGCCCCAATTCCCCGCAGCATTTTTCAAGTCCCTAAGGTCGACACTCGTCACTCCTTCCTTGAGAAGAATAATGCCAAGATCATGCGCTGGTCTAGAAAGAAACCACAATACAAGATATGCATGACTAACGTTTTGGACATTGATTCCGAATTCAATTTTCGCCCATGGGTGTCGGTTCCTTCTCTTTTCTCACAATTGATCACTTTCAATACTACTGACGAGAACATCACGTTGAGTACTGGTGCTGGTCTGAGTGAAGGAGAGATATTTTGTCTTGAGTTGTACTCCTGGTTTCTTGATATCAGTAATGAATGGAGAATTCCGGGTAGAAGAATACAATATTGATATAGCGGCTCGACAGATGGGTGCTGATCAGTGTATTCCGGGTCACCGAATGAACAAACCATCAATTGAGTACTTGAAGACTAATCTGGAATGCACTCATGTGGAGGGAAGTGAGTATTTATTCCCATACTCTTATCGTGCTAATTTCGTGACTCCGGGTTACATAGATTTCTGGCGTCAGCAACTTGAGCGTGTGTATGAGTTTGCAATAGACGTCAAGTCCCCAGTTCGAGAGTTCCCTTCCTCTGACATGATTTATGATCGACCCAGGCTGAGATATCTTTTCAGTGGCGACAAAAGGAAGGCGTCTCCAAATGCGACACAGGTGAGTACCTTTTTCATAATTTTAGCCAAAGTACGCCAATCACGCTTCTTAATTGTATTGTGGACTCCATGGTAGGACGGCCGTGCTGTGAGATTTCGAGTTGGTATAAACTCTCCAAACCTTCAAGAAAGTCCTCAAGGAGGAGAAGGAAGAAGCAGGACATCTCATAGGATGATCCCGAACGATATACAGTCTCCTGCCGTTTCTTTTGTGAGTTGTTAATACTTTTCTTCATTGTTGCGACTTTCTCGTCCCTGTGATCAGGATCTTAAAAGAATATTGTTAATTCGTTTCAGAATTTTGCTCCATCTGTTATTGATGGTCTTCGTTTTTCTCCTGTTCGAATAATTCAGGGATACAACACTGACGAGGAAGTTGACGTAAGTATTCCCTCCTGAAGATAATCAGTGTAACACGCCTTTGGATGAATTAGTGATGATCGTTGTTGATGTATCCAGAAGGAAATCATTTTAGATGAGCCGCATGTTGATGAAGCACACTCTTCTTTGAGTCATGGAGATATGGAGAGTTCCCGAAATCTCGAACCGAATGAAGATAACGGAGTTGCCAACGGAGATTCCAACACTGCCGAGCCTTCAAATGGTTTAGAGACTCTCCTAGTAAGTATACCTCCTGCGACCTCTTAATATATATATGATATTGCTGATTTATGAATGAATGAGTGAAAGTCCATGCGAGTATACGAGTAATTTTGCCGAAATACGCCACCAGGAAATTTCAGACTTCAGCTTTTAGTAAAAACACCGTAGAATCCTTGTTTGGAGTCGGATTTTCGATGTATACATATCTATCTTCAAGCCCAGGAAATTTCCAAGCTTTTGAAAGAAGATTTTTGATTTTTGAGCATGTTTAGGGCCTGAAAAAGACGAAACCGTAAACTTCCAGGAGATTTTCCGAACTTTTTCAGATTGCATGTTGTCCAATGGTTTGGACACATATCCTTGATCGTTCATCCGATGGTTATGAAATTTTGACATGTTGTAGAGGACTTCCATACGAAGAGAACGGTATATTACCCAACCTCAACTTATTTGCCAATTTCTCCCAGTTTGTCGTTTAATACATGGAAGTGTAGAATCTCTTCAGATGAGCTTGTTTGAAAACGCGTTTCATGGATTCTACACCATTTGCTCATGTTTTGGGTGCAAAATAAGGAACTTAGATGATGTTAGTTCACTTAAATTCTGAATTTTATGGTTGCCTTTGATTTTCCTGCTCTAATCTCATGTAATCTTCGTATTAGGTACCAAATACCGAAGTTGAGAATACCGGAACCAATGTCGAAGATTCGAGCAATGTGGTGAATCAAAGCAGTAACATCACCAACTATCCACCTACAGGTTATGAGAATATCATTGTTGAAGCCGTAGAGGAAACTGAGACTCCAGTTTCTATTGAAACCGAGCAAAGAACAGAAGAGACTGTCCCAGAAGAAGATGTTGTAATGACAATGGAGGATGCTCCAGTAGTTGAGAATAGTGTAGTAATACTCCAATATCCCAATGCAGGGATTGTTTGTGAGCCTCCATTTGGTGCTCAAATCCCGTATCATGTGTATGTTGGTGGATTCAACGTTCCTACTGGGTATGCCAACATGTATGAGAAGTTGTGGAAAATGTATGGTCATATTGTTATTTCCATGGATCCTGATAATATATACTTATTGACAATGCAATTGGGAAACATATTGCGTGTTATAGAAGACATACGAATCAGGGCCAGAAGTACTGTTACTCGAGATGTACTCTTTGATTGGGAGTATAACTTGGATAATTCTGAGAGACTTGGCTTTAACTTGAAGTGGCTTCGTCAGAAGATCAACATTATCAAGGATGCAGTAATGAAGAACATCCCTTTTACTAGTAGTGTTGTGATGGAGAAAATGACCAAGATTGCTGGGCTGACCAAAAAGCTGGAGTTGGAGAGAGCGGCTTTGCAAGTCTTGGAGAATGCTGAGAAGCAGAAATCATACTTCGATGGATTCCTTTAATTTCCTTTCCATAATCTCATGAACATTGAACTTCCGAGAGATGTGAGGCTTCTAGATTTCGGTTTTGGTTTTTGATTGGTTTTGGATAAGTAAATGATTGAGGATTTTCTTTTGGACTTGATAGGGATTTTTTTTAAAGTAAAAGAACTTTGATAAATTGCTGAATTCAAATACTGAATGCAAGTATTGCAAACGTTTTAGAGGGATTGAAAATACAATGAAAGAAAATCCTAAATTCCAAATCCAGATGTTTTGGACGTTCACGTCTTGAACTCCAATACCTCAAGTGTCCATGTCTTAGGCTTCAAAAGCTTTGAGACATTTCTCATGAATTACTGGTACAATGGATTTATCATCTATGTCGATCAACTTGTAGTACCCGCCGACCACGGATTTGGTGATCATGAAAGGCCCTTCCCAGTTAGGCTTTCTCCTTGAACTCTCTTTGAGTTTGACTGCTTTGAGAACTAAATCTCCTTCATTAAATTTGTTAGGCTTGGTTGTACGTGGTTTGAATATCTTCTGCTGGTTTGGAATTCCTCGTGGATTCCATGTTGGTGGAGCTTTCCAATTTTGCGGCACATGTGGGCATTCACGTAGAGGAGAGAGTGTGTTGGATAATGCTTGTGGAACCGAGCCAGATATTCAGCGATGAACTTTACAATGAGGTCCTTAGTTCGGAGAGATTCCAACCATTTAGTATAGTACTGCTGAGGCGAGACTACCCACTCATAGCATTTGATGATATCTTGGTCATGAGTATGATTGAGTCCCCGGATAAAGGTAGCATATTTTAAAGTTGGTAATATGGAATTATGAGGGGGAATAAAACTTGCTTGCGTGCAGAATCTCCTGATAAATTCATGTGCGCTTTCCTCGGGCTTTTGTGTGAGTCCTGTTAAGGTTTGGACCTTCTCCAAATTCTCGAAAAGTTGATCATCTTACGAGTCAGAAATTTCTTCGACGGAGAATTATGCAACTGAGGATGAAGATACCGCAACAATTCTTCCATCATGAATCCATGCTCACCCAAGAATCATGTCATATCCCGAATCCTCCTCAATTATGAAGAATTTAGTTTCTGTCCAGGTTGAATCGTTTCTTATGTTGAGAATGATGTAACCGTAAGCCTCCCTGGAGATTCCTTCGTGGTATCTGACTGAAATAGGAGCATGAGTCGCTTCTTGTCGAGTGATGCCAGCAGCTCTGAGGGTTTTCAAAGGAATGATGTTAACAGCAGTGCCAACGTCAACTAATTCTCGTTTGAATTCATTTCCCTTGAGATGCACCATGGTGAGAAGTCCCCAGTCGTACATCTCGTTGTCTGTTACTGGAGGTTTAGGGAGCGTCTGCTGGATTGCTAGCCGCTTTTCAGACACAATATGGTTCACCGCAGCAAACATATCATCTCTCTGGGCCTTTGACAAGTACAGCAACTCGCATACTTGCTCAATTAAGGATTGAACCGCTTCCTTGACCGGCTGCTCGGAGGGTGCGAATGTTCTGATTGGGAGAGGATTTCTGTGCACTCCTTCAGTACTCAGTTCTCCTAATTCGGCCTTCTCTTTGAATATGCGTTTCAAATTTCTACAATTACTTGTTGGATGACTGACGTACCTATGAAAATGGCAGTAACGTGCATTCCCCATTTGTTCCGCAGTTGGTTCCTTCTTTACAGGAGGTAGTTTGATTGCACCATCTTGGACCTAGACTTATAATAGTTCGATCACTTCTTCAATGGGAAAAGGGAAGTCAGGTACTTCCTGATCATCCTCTTGATTCAGTGGTCGTGCATTTCTAGTCTGGTTGTCCTTCCTTGAAGATTTCGGGAGGTGAGACGTTCAAGAAGCATTATTATGTTGCTGTGCCTCGGTTTTTCTCTTGCTCCTTTCAGCAACATTCATGGAGGATTCAACATTATATTGTTTGTTTATCAGACGCTGGGCATTGCTGCTTCGATTGTCTTTCGATTCCTCTACTTTGATAGTTTTCGTTCTTTCTAGCAAGGCGGGAGCAGTAGTCTCTGATCGCTTGGCTGCTTCATGAAGTTCTGAAAAGGTCTGAAAGCGAAGATTCTCCATCAAAGCCCTGTAAAATGGGATCATGCCGTTGATGCACAAGTCCATCAGTTGTTGTTCAGTAACGATTGGATCATGACAGTCCAAAGCTTGAATCCTGAACCTCTTCACATAATCATTCGGATTTTAGGCAGCCTTCTGAGCCATCCTTCCCAAGTCAGAAAGAGTAATTTTCTCAGAGACAAAGAAGTACTTCCGGTAGAAAGCATTGATCATTTCTCCCCAATTAGCTATGCTCCCTAGTGCAATGTTTTTGTACTAAGTATACGCTCGACCCATCAAGGATTTTGAAAACTCTTTCAAGTGGACAACATGGTTGTGTTCATGCTCTCCTAATGCTTCCAAGAATTGAGAGACGTGTTCTCGGGAATTCCCCGTTCCGTTGTAGAGTGTGAACGTTGGAGAAGTGTAACCTTTTGGGAGAGGAATTTTTTGTGTAGAAGAGGGATATGGAGGTTGGTGACGGTGCACGGACGGTGCATGGCCTTTTCCTCGATTCTCCATAAAACGTTCCAGGTCTTCACGGGTGATGAAACTGACAGGTTCAGGTTCTGCAGTTTTGCGGGTTTCATCATTGTCAGGGACTGGAATAACTTCGGGATCAGCAGTTGGAGACGTTTCCTTGTCTTTTCCTTTCTCTTGAGTTTTGTATGACATCTTGTCAGTGAGAGTTTTGAGATAATTGCATAGCTCTTTCTGTGTTTCAGCCATGTCAATCTAATTTTTGGCAAGAGTCTCTTGCACCTTCATAAGATCAACTATGGTAGGCGGATTTTCTCTGATTTCCTCGGGAGACCGGCCGAAGAGAGGATGGTTTTCCACGTTGGTTCGAGGAGGAGTAGTGTTACCACCATTGTTGGAAGCAGGAATGGCTTCTGGAATACCACCGTTGTTGCTAGTGCTAGCGATGTTTGCGTTAGGATTTGTAACTGAACCTGACCTAAGATAAACCATTTTGTGAAAATATGAAATTGAAACCGAGAGATTAATCTCCCACTGTGGTTGCCAATCTGTAGATGGGGAAAAACGAGCCGCCGTTTTTTTGGGAAAGTGAAGAGTCGAGCGTGCTGTCGAGACTCCTCAGCCAGGCAAAATGTTAAACCTCACACAGATGCACCGCTACAAAGGGGTGCTTAGATTCGGGAAATCAATCTGTATGACTCCGGCCTAAACCAAGATAATGGCTGTTCCAGAGTTAATTCGGTCGCAAAGAGGGAGATGGGTTGATCTGTAGGAGGGAAGCTGAGAGTTGTGTGGGATCAGTGATGATCAAGGATTGTGGGTGTGTTGAAGGTTTCTGCAATATTTCTGAACTGCTGAAGTTGAGTTTTGTGAATAAGTCTATATCGAGTTGTTGACGGATAATGATGATAATCGATGATTGATGATATTCGATTGATCCTCACTGATGTCCTCGATTTAGACTTATTTATATTGCAAGAATTATGTACCACTGATCCCTATAAGTGTGGCGGTTTCTTGAGTGAAAGAGTGGGAAAGTGGGAGATCGCGGTAAAGTCAGTTCCATGTCGTGTGGAGACTTGACTGATCGTGCACCCACTACTTTGCTAACTCCTTCCACCATTTACACGACTGACACATATTTCTCATTGTGGATGAATCCACGTGCCGTATACCGCCAGACCAAAACCCTGAGTGATATCCCCCATTTGTGACGTGATTGAGATTTCACGAATCGTGGAGTCTGCAAGGCAGACGTGTATTAGTTGCCAATTGTTGACTGATTTAGACAGTGAGTCTAATTTTGTTAAATCGAGCATAAGTGGTGAATGCTCGGCGATTCATGGATTGAACATGTAGTTCTCTGAGATGTCAATGAATTACTGACTAGAGACTGAGCAAGTATTTCTCAACTCGACGAATTGCCGAATATTGAGAGTTTGTCAAGCAACTGAGCAAGTATTGCTCAATTCGACGAATTTGATAATTTTGGTGTGCAACTGAGCAAGTGTTGGTCAATTCACCAAAACATTGAATATTGATAATTTGACGTGCAATTGAGCAAGTGTTGATCAATTCGACAAACTACTGATGAATTACCGAATATTGATGGTTGGATCAATATTCGATCAACTGGGCAAGTATTTCTCAATTCAAAGAATTATTTACTGGTGCCGTGACCCAATAAAATATTAAGCAAAAATATTGGTGAATTACCGAATATTATTAATTTGGATGTTGATTGCTGAATCAACATAATTTTGTGTTTGAATTTTCTCAGAATGGTGATTCGTGGAGCGTTTATTCAGAACCCTAATTTTTTGATCAATCCTTCAACAATTGGTGAATTGCTGAAAATTGGTCATGAGTGAAGAGGTACCGACCACATGGGATGATGAGCGTCCATGTGATGCCCAATGCTCGAGTGAGCACGCACCAGGATTCTCAGTTTGAGAGTTGGTGAAAGAACGATGATTAAATGCAGATTTCATCATTTATTGAAATATTGCTGGATTCAGCGTTAGGTGACAAACCTAGGTATGAGAGATGAGGACCGACCAATAGAGCATGGGACCGGCTCTTGGTGATCACGAGACCAGTTGTTGGTCATTTGAAGGGTTCTCCAGTTGGTTGGAGAGAGTTCGGTCCCAGTATGAGCAATTGAACAAATTAGGTCGATTCCCATGTTCGTCCTTAAGTGATATAAGCACATCTAGCAAATCCTCAGGCAGTTTATTCTCCATCCCTCCATTGCTCCATTGTTGAATCCTTTCTTCAATAATTGGATCATGATACTTATTCACAACCCCCATTGCTCTCTTGACAATCTTTTCATGACCATCCAAATCTAACCATCTCAAGTAAGGCAAATAATCTTGTATACCAAATGAATTAATATAATATAGGACAATAAAAGCTGAATTAACATGTTCAATCTCTTCAATACAGGGTCCTCCGTCTTTTCTATCTTTTCCGAAATACATTTTGTTGAAAATCATTTTTCTTATTACATGTCCACTGAATTGCCTAGTTAGTAATCTTAAATTAAACACTTGACCTCCATTCAATGAGTTTTTGTTGCACTTATTGTGTAAATAGAACACAAGGTTGTCAGCTTCCTCATTTCTCTTTTGGAGAAGCCATTTCAATCTCGCATGACTGACCATTTCGGAAGTCACAACTCTTATCATTTTCTTCCATTGTTCACCCCATGGTGTAATAACAACAATTAAGAACCCACGACTAGAATACTCAGTAGCCATCGTTATAGGCCTTGATGCAAAAATCACATCTTGTTTTTTCAAGAATTCTCGAGCAATTTCTGGAGAAGTCACTGGAATTACATGAACATGCCCAAGACGAATACATGCAATTTCAATATTTATTTTATTCATGAAACCTAATATCCATTTAAAACTCGGTTTATTTCTAAGTAAATCTGGTATGCTATCCAATATTGGCCATGGTGATGGTCCTAGAGGTAATGGAAATGATGTTGAAACATCATGTTTGTTTCCCAAGAGAATTTACCCAAAAATTAACGAGAAGAGGTAAAACTATTGATGTAAGAATACGTAGCAAATATGGGGTATTTAGATCAACTATTGTGAGGTTGGTTGTAGAATACATCCAAAGGGTAGTATTAGATAAGTTTAGGGAAGAGGTGTTGGTGTCCATGGTTGCTTAAGGTTTTTTGGGAGAAATGATATTTTTAGTGAAAAAAGTAGTAGCATAACTAGAAACATTGGATATGTACATATACTTGTTACTAGTAAAGTTTAATGCTATCTATGTCAAAGATTTGATTTTAAATGTATGCGATTCTCTTAGTTTTCATTCTTATTATATCTATAGTCCCTACTTAATTTCCAAATTAGTGATGAGATGACAACTAATAAAATTTAATAGTTGTGACATCGGTTTACTCTTAATTTGTATCGATCATATATTATTGTTAATTACTAAGTGCATTTAAAATCCAATTAATACATGCAAGTTATGGATTTGACCAGTAGTACTACCAGATAGGATTCCTAAATTTGAACTTTGCAATGTTCATCGAACCAAAGTTAATTACTTTGATTAATTATCTTACGCTAATTAAGAACCTCGGGATACACTCATTAATTTATTTTGATTTCCTTGATCAATAAAATTAAACTTTTCAAGATTAAATGGATTTTACGGGGATTTCTTAACTTGAACTTTCTTTCAAGCATCCATGACAATGTTCTTGAATTTGAGTTTAATACTTAAATTTCACGTTGACTTCTCATTGATTTGGTGAGACCCGCTCGATAATGGTTTAACTTTTTTTTTATAAATTTCGTTATTTAATACTTCCTCTTTAACTCTCATGAAATCACAAACTACACTGACCCGATTGGTTAAATATTGATTTTTCCATCATCTTCTTCTTCTATTTCTTCCAGTGGTGGTTGTTGACGATGATAAGGAGATTTTAGGTTCAAATATTACTCGACTCAAGACTCAGTATCAACAAGATTAAGAAGTTTATATTGTGCGAGAGCCTTGATCATACCAAACTTATGGAAAATGCTCTCCTTATTAAGTGGCTACAGAGATTTTCCAAAGAGCCTATTTATCTGCAGAGGTCTAATATGCCACTGATGCAAAGAATTGTTTCTATAAGTCTCCTAAGAGGTCTTACGGTACATCAATATGGATATGAGTTATGAACAAAAACCAAAAAGATGTTTGCAAACATCGACTTTAAAGTGAATAATGAGGTACTTCAGGAAAGTTTTAGAAGATCCTTTGGCTTTTCGATGAGCCTATGTCCTTGAAATTCATGCAAACAGAGAGCCAAAAACAAAATATATTATGAGGTTAGATGGATGGATAGACATCTCTGTAACAGGAAAAATTATAGTCAATATATATCAAAATAAAAAATGATTATAAGTATCAACAAAAGGTAATACATGGGTCTCTTATTATATAAAAAGATCGATATATAACCTTTTAAATGTTATGTTGATGTGTAAGTAAGGCCTTTACTAAATCAAAGATAACCACAGACTAAAATAAAAAAGAATCAATTTTGTGAGCTAGGAAAAATCTCTATACAATAGAAAACCGAATGAAATAACCACAAGAATACTTTATTTAAAGAAGAAAAAATTCCACTCATAAAACCATTTTTTTATTTATCGCCAATTATGACATAACTCTACGATACACATCAGTCTGACAAATTTGATTACTCTATCGGGTAAATATGCAAAGGCAATCTGGGTTTGGCATGGGCAAACAACGGCTTATCCAAGTATAGATCATTAGCCGACTCTGAGAGATCTATCATCGATTCTCCTGGTGGAGAACTCCAGTCGAATCCTTGAATAAGTCTCGCTAATAACATGACTGTAATCGCGGTCCCAAGTGGACCACCAACACATCCTCGTCGTCCAGTAGTAAATGATATGAATCTTAGTTCCTGCTCAGTGAGATCCACATTAGTTGTTCCACCATCCTTTGACATTAGATGACGTTCTGGATTGAACTTCAGTGGTTCCTGCCAAATTCTATGGTTCCGGCCTAATCCTATGCGACTTAATAATACATGACTTCCTTTGGGGATAAAATATCCTGATACAACTGTATCTGATTTTGATACATGCGTAAGGTTAAAGGGAGCTATTGGATGGAGTCTAAGTGCTTCCCTAGCACAAGCTTTTACATAATTGAGTTTTGGAAAGTCAGATTCTTGTACCCAGCGGTTCTTACCAACTACCTTATCAATTTCTTCTGCAGCTTTTCTCAGAATATCTGGTTGATTTATCATCTCCGCCATGGCCCATTAAACAACATTAGCTGGATTATCCACCGTCGCAAGTATTATATCCTGTCATGGCATATCGGGAGATGGAGGAAGAGATGGTATAATCATCAGGCAAGTGAAAAATAATTTGAATATACGCACACTGATATAATTATTAGGAGATATGAAATGAACTTATGCATATAAATAAAAAAGCTTACTGTTACTTGAGATTTGATCTCTTCAGTTGATAACAATGGATTCTCGTGTTCGTCCTTAAGAGATATAAGAACATCTAGCAAATCTTCAGGAAGTTTATTTTTCATGGATCCATCACTCCATTGTCGAATCCGATCTTCAATAATTGGATCATGATACTTATACACAACCCCCATTGCTCTCCTGACAATCTTTTCATGACCATCTAAATATACCCACCTCAAATAAGGCAAATAATCTTGTACACCTAAAGAATATATATAAGAAAGGACTGTAAAAGCCGAATCAACATGTTCTATCTCTTCGCTACAGGGTCCTCCATCTTTTCTTCCTTTTCCAAAAAACCTTTTATTGAAAACCATTTTTCTAATTACATTACCACTGAATTGCCTCGTCAGTAATCTTAAGTTAAACACTTGACCTCCACATAACGAGTTTTTATTGCATTGATTGTGTAAATAGAACACAAGGTTATCAGCTTCCTCATTTCTCTTTTGGAGAAGCCATTTCAATCTCGCATGACTGACCATTTCAGAAGTCACCACTCTTCTCATTTTCTTCCATTGTTCTCCCCATGGTGTAACCGCAACAGATAAGAACCCACGACTCGAATACTCGGTAGCCATTGTTATGGGCCTTGACGAAAAAATTGCATCTTGGTTTTTCAAAAATTCTCGAGCAATTTCTGGAGAAGTCACTGGAATTACATGAACATTTCCTAGACGAATACATGCAATTTCAGTATGCATTTCTTTCATTAAACCTAATATCCATTTAAACCTTGATTTATTTCGAAGCAAATCTGGTATACTTCCCAAAATCGGCCAGGGTGATGGTCCTGGAGGTAATGGAAATGATGCTGGTAAAGTTGTTTGTTTCTTAAGAGAATTTACCCCAAACTTGATGAAAAGAAGTAAAATTATTGATGATAGAATAGGTAGTAAACAACAAGTACTTACATCAAATATTGCGAGGTTGGTTGTAGAATGCATCCAATGAGTAATATTAGAGAAGGTTGAGAAAGAGTTGTGGTTGGCCATGCCTGCCTAAATTTTGTAGGATATTGATAATCTTATTGAAGAATAGTAGTTTAGGAACATTATATATATACACATACTTGTTGCTAGTAATTTTTAATGACATGTAGATCTAAGATTTTATGTTAAATATGTCTGATTCTATTAAATTTCATTCCTAGTAAATATACACTACCTACTTAATTTCCAAATTAGTGATAAGATAAAAGTGATAAAATTTCATAATCGTGGCATCCATTTAATTTTAATTTGAGTCAATGAAATTATTAAACATCATCATTAATTATTTATAGGTGGATTTAGAATCTACATAATACATGTAACTTATGATAGGATTTTTAAATATGAATTTTATATCATTTAAGAGCAAGTTTTGGGCTATATTCGTTGATTTAACATTAACTACTTTCTTAAACACAGTAGAAACTAAATAAGGAGTATGAATTTAAGAGTAAGTTTTGGGTCATATGCGTTGAATTAACATTAGTTACTTTGATTAATTGATTTAAACACAATAGAAAATAAATAAGAAATTTGAAACCCACTTTTTCTTTTCGATGACAGAGCTAGTAGTAAAACACCAAGGTGGCCAAATTTGGAGTCTAAAAACTCCGTTCAAATGTTGGGATCCATAAATATTAAACAAAATTGATACAAAAATCTCAAATTTTTAAAAAATTGATACAAAAACCTCAAACAAATTTAGTTTCATCAAATTCTGGTTTCATCATATTTTTGCCTATTTTTTATCATGAAAGATTTTAATGATGAAAAAAAAAAGTTTATGAAGAAACCAAAATTTGGTGGTATTCTTTCTGGTTAGTGGTGGTGTTGGTTGGTGGTGGTGTTTTTTATGGTGATAGTAGTGCTAGTATTTGTTGGTGGATGTGGTGTTGGTTGCTAGTAGTGGTAGTTAGTGGCGGTGTGTTACTTTTGTTATCTGGGGTTTTTGTGTTACCTTTATTTTGATGGGTTTTTTATGGATGGATAGTGACAGCTTTGGAGTTATAACTCACGGCATGTTTCTATGATGATTAAAAAGGATGGTTCCAATAGCCTTTTTTTTTTTTTT
>NW_020622934.1:12546331-12557479 GCF_003573695.1 Papaver somniferum
TTTTTTTTTTGTGTGTGTGCAAGCTTACATGTTTATTTCATGGATTTTTTAATGAAATGCCTAGTTCTATTGAAAATAAAACTGATCGAAAGTATGCAACAACGAAAAGGTAATAATGGTCTCTGCCAACTGATCCAAGCCATGCTCAACAATTTAATATCTTCAGGCATATTGGAACCAAAAGTACCCCCAATGGTAATATTTTTTAATGCGAACTACGGTTTTGACAAAGCTAAAAGCGATATATCGACTTAATATGAAAGGGATGATGAATTAATTCAAAATCTTTGCCATTTTTTGAAGTAGCGGGAGCGTACTTATCACCCATCCATTCATTTCAGATGTATCCAACAAATCTAGAACCTTTTTTTAAAGGATTTATTGAATTAGTTATTTTCTAGAGCTCTATTTTCTATGTCAAAGATAGTCCTTCGGCTTATGCAAGCAAAACAACGAGAAGAGTTTGATAATGATATGCAAGGCCTTTGGAAAATGTCACTTTTTGAGGAGAGAGAATGTCCGTGTTTTTAGCAGCAACAATGGTGGGAGGATCGTCTTCGCAACGGAACATGAGAGGGATTTTGGGTTCAGTTCAGCAAGGTAAGCATGGACTTCAGGGATCAGCAAGGTCTTCAGTCGGCGCATCAAGTTGGGTAGCAGTGGTACAAGGTAACAAGGTCTCAAATAAGGTAGATTCGTGCAAAAATAGTTCAGATCTAGAAGATGGTTGGCAGACGGTGAAGAACAAGAAAAAAGGTGTCTCTGAATCTTTTATCAATAAGGAAGCTATAATCGACTGCGATTTTAAATCTTTTATTCTGACTCATACCTCTAATGGTATTCTTTTTGATGAAAAGACAAGAAACACTGAAAAGATTATCCATATCTGTGTTAGTTATGAAGGAGTGACTTGGATGAAGAATATCCTGCGAAAAGAATCTAAGAAATCTTACTATGGAAGTTGGTACTGGACTTTTCACATAGGGAATGAACACATCTTGTTTTCACGAAATCAAAATAGATACGGTGAATTTTTTCGAGACACACTTTCCTGTGATGGTTTAAAATCTACCATGTGTTTTCCTGTTGAAGAAGGTGATGCTGGATGGATGCGTTTTGTTAAGGCTTTCAACAACATTACTTCCAAAAGGATTTCAGTTTCTTCCAATCTTATCTCAAGTCCAAGCAGTCAATCAGAGTCTCATACTAAGCTTAGTAATCAAACTGTTAGTAAGACACACTCTATGGATCTGTCGGTAAACAACATTCATGATTGGAATAATGCTTTAATTATTGAAACTTCTAAGAAAGTTTTTTATTGGAATACCATAGGCTTGGAAATTCCCAATCGCTTTCATATTGATTTAGGGTTTGATATTTTCCCTTTTGAGCAGAACAAGGATTTTTTCTTTGCTTCTTCCCAGGAAAAAGATATTATGATCTCTAATGGAATATGGAGTTATGAAGATTTTACTATTCGTCTTCTACCATGTGGAATGCATCCAATTCTGTTCCTTTAGCAGAGTTAAACTCAGAAGGCTCATGGATCGAATTGCGCGGGGTACCTTTCAATCTTTGGGGTCAAAATTTCTGTGTAAATTTGGTGGATTATTAGAAGTTCACTCTTCAACTCTTATTTGGGAAGATGCCTCAACTATTCGTCTTAAATTCAGAAGTTTTGATGAAATTTCTTCATCATTATTTTGTCATTTTGAGGGTTATTCTTTTCCTGTTCAAATTTCTTCACCGAAGCTCATCAATGGCAAAATTGATCTTACTAATAAGAAGTTACGCGTCCAGAATTTGGTATTGGCAATTAATGAGTTACCACAAAAGGAGTCTCCTAAGAATATCTCATTTAATGTTGATTGGCTGAAGATATCTTAACTAGTTTTGCATCCACTTGATTCTCAGCGTAGAGACTTATTCAAAAAGCTTTCCGATATTGATAACAGAAAGACAACCACGAAAATAGGTGCAATTTCAAATTCAAATTCTGTCCTTCATCGGGTTCTAATGCAAGCGGGTGGGTTACTAATGCAGGCGGGTCGGGTATTAATGCAGGCGGGTCGGGTTCTGGAGCTAGTAAAATCAAAACTGGTTTGAACTTAGTTTCTAATTATGATTCAAAATCTGATTCGAATTCAGACGCTGACTCAGAGAATTCAAATTCAAATTTGAATCAGTTATCTACAACGGTCTTATTGCCGACATTACAAGATGAGGATGATGTTAATGAACTTTTGAAAACAGCAGTATCCATTCCTTACTTGCAAATGATTGATGCCGCAGGAAATCAAACTAATTCAGAAGTTTCTACACCAGTTCAAGTCGAGAATCCGAAGAATTGTATCATAGATTTCAGTTTCATTTGGAATACAAATGAAAAATGGAGCACTCTTAAAGGTAAAGTCAAATCCAGTCTAAGAAAAGAGTTTGAGTTTGTTCTATTTCAAATGATAACTATCTATCCAAAGATTGGTATTCATTTTAAGGGTTCTAAAAAAGATATTGATGATGATATGATTGATAAATTTAAGCAACACCTTCTCAATTTTGATTTGGAAAACATGAAATCTTCCTAGGTTTTGTGTTCTGTGTTGCAACCTGTCAGTAATTGTGTTTAATGGGATCCAAAATAATTTGTTGGAATATAAGAGGATTAAATGATCTTAATATGGGAGATATTGTGAAGTAGAAAATCAAAGATTGGAAGCCTTATATTATGCTCTTACAAGAAACTAAGATTCAGCAGTGTACTGATCTTTTAGTTTGGCAATGCTGGGGAAAAAATTCTGTTCAATGGTTAGATTCTCTATCTTTTGGCAACTCTGGTGGTATTTTATGTCTTTGGGACTCAAACAAAATTGAAGTTTTGGACTCTCTTATTGGTCCATACTCAATAACATAACACTGTAAAACTATATCCAATTCATTTGAGTAGATGTTTACAGGTATTTATGCGTCTTGTGCTTCTAACATTGAAGAAGTTAAACTTTTCTGGAGAGAAATTGAAGAAGTTAGAAGCTTTTGGGACTACCCTTGGGTATATTGGTGGATATTTTAATGAGATTATATTCACTCATGAGAGATCTTATGGAGGAGAGGTTACTGCTGGCATGAGAAGATTCAATAGTTTCATCTCTAGACATCAATTGACTGACTTGCCTTTACTTGGTGCCACTTTTACTTGGACTAATAATCAAACTAATTCAGTCAGAAGCAGAATTGATAGGTTGCTCATTACTCCTTCTTGGGAAATCATGCATCCTCAAGTTATAAAACAATCCCTTGCTATACCTTGCTCTGATCACAACCCAATTACTCTCTTGTGCAAAGGTGTGAAGCATGGTCCTTCTCCATTCCGCTGTGAGTAAAACTGGCTCTCTCATCCATATTTTTTTGATATTGTAAGAAATTTCTGGTCTTCTTTTGTTGTTTCTGGTAGTGCAGGTTATATTTTCTGAAAGAAGCTGCAATTGCTTAAAGTGAAACTCAAAGAATGGAGTAAAGCTGTTTTTGGTGAATTTTGAAAGAAGACTTGAGGATATGGAGAATATATTTGTTGATTTAGATGCTGTGGAGAGTTCTAATAATGGTTTAAGTAAAGAGCAATGGAATGAAATGATAAGAGAAAGACAAGAATACCGTCAACTCACAATTTCCAAAGATAAAAAGTGGAGGAGAAGATCAAGAGTGAATCATATCAAAGATTTTGAAAACAACACCAAATATTTTCACAGAATTACAAATGATAGAAGGAGGAGAAGCTACATTGGCTCTATTAAGGTAAATGGTGTTCTTAATTCAGATGAGCAAGATATTAAGAATGGTATTGTTGTTTTTTTTTTTCAAAATATCTTTCAGAATCAAAATCAGAGAAATATTTCTATGGAGGGTATGCCTTTCTCTAAAATCTCAGAGGAAATGAGAATCTGGCTGGAAAGAGATATTGAAGAAGATGAGTGTCTTGCATCCATTAAATTGCCTGGTCAAAACAAGGCCCCAGGTCCAGATGGATTTCTAATTAGCTTTTATAGTCTTTGTTGGGATATTTTGAAATTTGATCTTATGAATGTTCTCAAAGAGATTCAGCACAAGAATTTTCTTGATTGGAGATTAAAGAATACATTCATTTCTCTCATTCCTAAGAAGGACACTTTAGAAGAAATAAAATATCTTAGACCTATAAGTTTAGTCCATGGAGCTTACAAAATAATTTCTAAGATTCTTGTTGAGAAATTCAAACAAAGCCTTCCTTCCATCATCTCTCAAAACCAAACTGCATTTATCAAGAAAAGGAAATTACTGGATGGTGTTTTGGTTGCTAATGAATTGATTGATTCTAGAATCAGAAGTGGGAGACCTGGAATTTTTTGCAAAATTGACTTTGAAAAAGCTTTTGATCATGTGAATTGGGATTTCCTTGATGATATGTTTTTTATTATGGGTTTTGGTGATAATTGGAGAATTTGGATTAGAAGATGTGTGGAATTCTCAAGATTCTCTGTGCTTGTTAATGGTAGCTCTACTGGTTACTTCAAAAGAAAAAAAGACATTAGGCAAGGTTATCCAATTTCACCATTTATTTTTCTTCTAGTTGGTGAAGCCCCGAATTTTATGATTAAGCAAGCTCAAGAACAAGGAATTCTTTCTGGTTTTCAAGTCAAAGATGATGGTGCGATGATTACTCACTTGCAGTTTGCTGATGACACTTTTGTGTTTGTTGATGTTGATGTGAAGCAAGTCAGGAACTTAGGGTTGGTGCTTCTCTCATTTGAGCTTCTCACTGGTTTAAAAATTAATTTTGCCAAGAGTCAGATATATGGTGTTGGTTATGATGGTGATATTTCAATTTTCTCTTATATTTTGGGTTACTATCATGGTTCTCTTCCTACAACTTATCTTGGACTTCCTTTGGGAGATAAATGTTGTGGTCTTGCTAAATGAGATAGAATTATTGAAAGGTTTTTAATCAAGTTGGCAGGTTGGAAAAAATCTCTTCTTTCCAGGGCAGGTAAAATCACTCTCATTAACAGTGTGCTATCTAGTCTCCCTATATACTATATGTATCTTTTTGAAATTCCTGCTACTGTGATTAAGAAACTTGAAAAAATCATGAGAGATTTTCTCTGGCATGACAATCAGGGCAGAAGGAAACTCCATTTGGTAAAATGGAATGCTTTAAATAGGAAAAATAAATTTGGTGGGCTGGGAATCAAAGACTTAAAGAACTTCAATCAAGCACTTCTCTCTAAATGGATTTGGAGATATGTATCAGAAGATAATCCTCTTTGGAAGACAATTATGGTGGAAAAATATGGTCCATGTGATGTTTTTTGGCTGTCTAAAAATCCAACTTGCTCTTACGGTCATAGTGTTTGGAAAGCTATTATGAAATGCAGTTCCATTTTCTGCAAGTATGTTAAGTTTAAGATTAATGATGGCTCTCTTGTGAGATTTTTGGAAGACAATTGGATGTATGATTCTTCCATCAAAATATGCTTTCCCAATTTATATGTTGTCTCCTGATCAAAGACTTCTACAGTTGCAGATTTTAATTCTTCAGTTGACAATGTTATAACTTGGAATATGCAAATTCCAAACAGATTAAATGTTGCTGCCAGAGTGGAACTTGCCATGCTAAATGCTGATTTAATAAATTTCAAGATGGATCAGACTACAGAAGATTTTCTTCAGTGGAGTCTTAACAAGGTGTTTTTACCGTGAAATCACTTTGTGATATTCTATTTACTGAGGATGCCCCTATGCCTGCAGATCCAATTTTTCCTCATCTGTGGAAGATTAAATGTCCACCCAAAATTCGTTTTTTCCTCTGGCTTATTGCTCATAATATGTTACCAACTAGAGATCTCTTACTGAGGAGAAGAATTGATGTTCCAGCTTCTTGTGTATTCTGTAATGAACCAGAAAATACTTCACATTTGTTCCTCCATTGCAGGTTTGCTAGAAATATTTGGGATGTTTTTTTAACAAAGCTTCATTGGTACTTCTCCATGCCTTCTTCTGTTCCTGCAGTTTTGCAAGCTTGGACTTTTATTCAACAAACTACTTCCAACACTGCAGTATGGAATATGATACCTGCAGCCATTTTTTGGAGCATCTGGAAAGAAAGAAATTCTATAGTGTTCTCTGACAACAATAGAAATGCATTAGCAGTGGTTAACAAAGCGATTTACTATATTTTTTTATGGGCTCTGGCTATCAAAGATTTCAACTCTGTCAACTCAAATGATGCTTTGAAAGATTGGTGTAAAATTTACTTTGACTTTCAGTGAGTTATGGTAGCCTGTTACCAGATTCACTTTTATTTTTCTTTTCTCCCTTTATTTGTACTCTTCTCAGGGTGGTATAACCCTTTTATACCCCTATTTTTTGATCAATCCATTATTTTCTTTATCGATCAAAAAAAAAAAGAAAGGCCTTTGGAAAATCATTCCTGCCATGACATTGTAGAGTATGTAGATTAAAAGATATACACGAGATTTCACAAATAAGATTAACAGTGTGTCATTTAATTAAATAAGTTTCATTTCCACACTTGGGATTTAGTTTTTAAGCATTCGAGGGATAATATCCTCTGTTACCGGCATCAATGGGTGGGTTCATATTTTAAACCACCAAAATTCTCCTTCCATGGATGCTGATGGGGGAAGCTTTCTTGTTAGTACTGTTGTTCATCTTCTTTCTCTTATATAAGTCTTGTATACCTTTTTGTATCAAATTAATTTATTTTATCGTAGTGATCAACATATCCATTCTTGGTTTTATGTACATATTATTAACGCAACCTATTTTTGGCTTTATTGCGGTTTTCATGACCCGATAACCTTGTATAGTTGCATGAACAATATTTCATAACTTGATTTATTTACTTTTTAAGTAAAATATGAAATGTGTTCATTTAGTTTCATGTGTAATGCTGGTTAATCCTTTTGATCAAATTTGTTTCGACTAGCCTTTACTTTGTAAAAGAAAAATAAGAAAGTATTGGTGTTGACAAGCTAATATGGTGTGCTCTTTCTTTTGTTAATTTTTTTTTATTCACAAAAAATTTGGTTCTGACGAGTTTTGAACTCAGATTATTGATATTATTATATAATAATTTCACCACTGTATTAGAGAAACATCGGCCTGGTCAATTAATATTCGACTTTTCAATGAAGTAAAAATGTATATTGATACTGATAATTAAGGTTAAGAGATTTTGGTTCTGTATATAAAAAGTTATCTTAGTTTGTACGTCGTTCTCCTTATTGCTTCGCCGCTTATAGTTTCACCTTAATTTATAATTTTACTTTTGACCGTGTTAAAGATCTGTTACGTAGATTTTTATTTCAGGGATTGATCTGTTGATATGGTTATTATCACATTATCTCACAATTTCGACGCTAAAGTTTGAAGCTACTTTTTTGATAATATGATCCTCGTACAAAGATCTACTTTCATACAAAAAAATAATGCATTATGAGATACCAAAATTTTTTGGGGTGAAAACTGATTCTACTGTTTTTGGTAAATTTGGGTGTGTTGATGAGAAAGGAATTCGAAATCAAATTCTAAACAAATGCACTGCACGGGAGTACTTTTAGATTCGAGAGATCAATCTGTAAGACTCTAGCCTAAACCACGAAATGATCGTTCCAGATTCAATTAGGTCACAAGGTGAAGGAGAAGAGTTGATCTTAGGGAGGGAAGCGAAGAAGGTGTTTGAGATCAGAATGTTGAATTATGAAGGTATGGTGGTTTATGACTTGTATCATAAAATGGTTTTTGGATACTTGTGTTGATAACACTTGTGTTTTGTGTTTGAATAGGTTGAAAAACCTATTTATACAAGTCATGTTCGAACACACCCTGATCTCGTAGGAAGTGGAGGTGATTAGGCAATGGAGAAGTGGAGTTGTGTAAAGAGTGGTGATCACCACGTTTCCACTATGAAGTGAAACTGGTCACGCCTTCACCCACTATCTCATTGTTGTTAACCGTCCGTTCTTCCCTGATACGTTCTCGTAATGGGCGCGTTGAACGCCGAACACTGTAAATCGCCAGACCAATATCCCAGTGAGCATCCCCCACTTTGTGACATGTTTGATGTCTCGAGTAAGTGGGTCGAGTCGTGAGACTCGTCGCTGAAAGCAGCACACAGTGCTTTTAGGTCAAATAATAAATTATTTGTGAAACCCATATTTATAAGACATCACTTATAATCGATATGTATGAAGCATCGCTTTTAATTGTGCAGCTGAAAATAATCGATGTGCAAGAAGCATCATTGTTTTAGAGCTCGACTGAATCAGTCGCGGATTGAGCGTCTTAAAAAGGTAGCACGACCGACCATCTTTGGGTGATCGTTTGAGGACCCTATGGGAGAACTATCACTTGGAGGAGGGATGGTCGGTGATCACAATGCTGCTTTGTTAGTTTTCTGAAAATAAATCTACGCCATCCATCTAGGCTGGATAAGTTGGATGAACGAGATGATTTGCGGCAGTTGTCTATTGCCGTTGACGCAATTTTAGGGTTTAGGGGCCACGCGGCCAACCCTCTTTTGGGCGAGCGATTCGAGGAAATGAGTGCTAGTTCGAACAGGTCGATCGACCATGTGCAAAGATGGGTTGACGATGAGCATGATGATATCTCCTGGGCCATCTAAAATCAGACCTAAGCCGCCCAATTCGTCTGGCGAAGATGGATGGTCGTGATCGATTTGCGGAAGTAACATACTGCCGCAAACACCAATTAGGGATTCAAAGCAGCGGGTTCACCCCACTTTTGGTGAACGATTCGATACGCCCCTGGCTTGCCGTGATCAAGTCAATAAGCCATGGGTATAGTTGGGTCGCTGGTGAACATTTCAGCGCTTCTTTGGTCGTTCAAGATGCGATCTAAGCCGTCCAACTAGGCCGGCTAAGTTGGACGGATGCGATGCGTTTTGAGACCATTTTTGCCGTTCTCAGCTCGTTTGAGCTATTTTTCAAATAGCACGAACACCCATGTTTGGGTTAACATTTGAAACGCTTGTGAATGAACAAAATATGACTCGATCGACTAGGGCACTAGTGATCCCTCCGGTGGTCAATATAGTGATTGCTTAGTTCTGCCATGAGTAATCTAAGCTTGCTAAATCGGGCGGCCAAATTGTGTGGCCGTGATTATTTTTGAGACTGATATGAACAGTCCAGATTTTCCTTAAGGAATTTAAACGCGTTCGATCGCGCTAACTTTCAATTAAAAGGCGTGTTAACACGCTAATCTCTTTGTCAGAGGGTAGTGTAGCCTACGCGAGTGTTTTCATGCAGATTTCAATACTAACATTTCGGGAGATTCGTGCTACTTTGCTGTGAGTGAACATTAATCATCATGTTATGCCAATCATTTAAAGTTCAGCTGGGGAACATAGCATAAGAAAATACTAAGAGGGCCATGCATTAGTAAATAATGCGACAGATTAAAATTTACAGAACATCTGGAATTGTTGCTTCAAGCACCATTCTGTATAAATTTCATAAATATGTTGAATTGATCAATACATATGTAAGTGAAAAGGGTTTATGCACTCATCACTTCCAAATGGCTTTTGTTCCTTTGCAGGATGACAACGTATTAAAATACGGGGTTTTACAATTTCGACCCTGAGTTAAAAACCACCATCAACATTAAGTCCCCTGCTTAGCACGTAATAGTGACACTATTGCGGGGTAAGCACCATATGGTGATAGTCAAAGCAATAAAATGATCAGGTTAAAGTAAATAAATTACCAGGGAAGTGGTAATTTCTCTGAACTTGGAACAACGACTGCCTTACATCTTCCAGGTATGTCGGTTGTGTCACACCAAGACCTGGAGCTGGAATGAACGCAATCTTTCTTTTACCAGTCTTTCCCTGGTTCTTAATTAGGGTTTCAACAAGAAGCACGACTTGTTTGGCATTGAATCCTCGTTTATCGGATATATCTTGTTGTAGTCGTTCAATCATCTTTTAGGGTTTACGCCGTGCACATACATATACAAGGGAAACTGAAAAACTCTCATCACTTTGGAATAAGGACTCTCTTGTCGATCCCATCTGCTTTCATCATGTCAGACAGAAGTGGATCATCTTCTTCAACTCAGCCAGAACCTTCTACTAAACGCAAGCGGCTTGTATCCAGAGTACGACTTTAAATATTTTCTTTTTTTGAAGTGGTAATTCTTCTTTTCTTTTGACGTCTAATCATTCTTTTCTTTTAGAGCGGTCGAATCCCTGATCCTTGTGACAATTTTCCTGTCTGAATCGTTCGAGTCAAGAGTATCATACCAGTATATTTTTCACCGGTGAATATGTATTCATCTGTCATGGCCAGTAGGTGACGAGATGTTCTCTTTTTTTTTTTTTTTTTTTTTGCAGAGGTACCCTTATGGGACATGTGTAACAGTGGTTGACGACGATGATTTAACCACTCCTCTCCCTTCAAGCTCAAACTGGCCTGCTGCTGACCTGGAAGACGCTAATTTGGGTGTCTCCTCCTACGAGTACCCCAATGCGGGCTTGCATTTCGACGTTCAGATAAGATGCTTATCTTCTAGTTACCGGGCTGTTGGCGATTTTCTAATGAGGAAGGATTTCATGTCGTTGTATACAAAAATATGGAGAAAGTACGACCATATTGCAACTAGGAACGTGGTGCGACACTACTCGCCTGCTTTAGTTACCACGGTGAACTCTCTCCTTCCCTTGATTGCCGATATGGAAGGTACATCCATACGTGATGTTACTGAATCAACTATTGAAAAGTGTGAAGACATGATATCTACCGGTGAATCCATGGAGTTCAACATAGGCTGGTTGCGGCAGTGCCTTGACATTATCAAAGTTGATTGAGCCGGTATCATCGCCAATGTCGTTCCTGCTGCGAAAGCTATCTTGGAAGAAGAGAAAGCCCTGGCTACGGAATCTGAGAAGGTGGAACAGGCGATCCAAAATTTGAAGAGTAGGACTGAAAGGTATCAGGAGAGACTGAAAATGATGCTTTCAAGGAACTAAAACTTGTTGGATGGCCTTTTCTGATCCGTACTTGTATTTATTGTTTTAAATAAGTAGGCACAATGACGTTTTGATCGTCTCTTTTTTTTTTTGGGGGGGGG
>NW_020622934.1:12557548-12641254 GCF_003573695.1 Papaver somniferum
GGGGGTTTGAACCTTTCTTTGGAAAATGAATTTCATTGGGTTTTGTTAAGCGAATGGAGTTTACATTAATATGCTTTGACTAATGGAGAATTTGATAACTAAGATATGAGAAAAATGAATATTCCTGATTGTTGCGTCGTGAAGCAGCGAGGAATATAATGATGATCAGGCGTAGTATTCCTTGAGCCATTTTCCGTTGATGACTGCTTCCAGTTTACTTCCATCCTCTTTGAAAATCTTGTAGTAGCCACTTTTATAAGACTTGGTGATCACGTAGGGCCTTCCCATTTTGGAGAAAACTTTGGTGCGAACATGTCTTGCTGAATGTGTTTAGCAGTCTTCAACACCATATCTCCTACCTTAAAAACTCGTGGATTTACAACTTTATCATAGGCTCTCGAGATCCTGCTCATGTATGCTCGAGGATGTTCTTTCGCTTTAACTCTCCTGGAGTCCAAAATATCCAATTATGTAATTCTGGAACTCGATGCTTCGACCTCATTCCATTGAACTCCACTCGCTACTGCAATTATAGCTGGAGGGATTTTAATCTCTGCTGGGAGGATTGCGTTCGCGCCATATACAAGTGAATAGGGAGAGATGCCTGTAGAGCTCCTAGGCGCCGCTCGATACTCCCACGGCGCCATTGGCAGTTGTTTGTGCCATGTCCTGGGATTATCGTGCACCGTTCGACCGAGAATTCGAATCAGAGTTTTTTTAGTGCTTCTGGCTTGTCCATTCCCTTAAGGGTAGTAAGGAGTAGAGAAAATCTGTTTAACTCCATATTCTTCAAACAACTCTTGTACTTGCTTGTTGGCAAAGGGGGTACCGTTATCAGTAATGATGTGCTTAGGTACGCCAAACCGAAAAATGATGTATTCCTTAATAAATGCTGCAATTGTCGCTCCAGTGTTTCCTCGAAGAAGAATGGATTCAACCCATTTGGTAAAGTATTCCGTCGCAGTTATGATATACTCATGCTGTTTTGAGGATGCTGGATTGATTTTTCCAATAATATCAAGTCCCCAGCTATAGAAAGGCCATGGACTACTTACTGAGTGAAGCGGGGTGCAAGGCACGTGGATGAGATTCCCGTGAGTCTGGAATTCACGACATTTCTGAACAAACGCCGCTGCATCATCCTCCATAGTTGGACAATAATACCTTTCGTGTATTTGGTGGAACAACTTCTTCTTTCCTTGGTGTTCGCCTTCGTGCATTTCCTTTAACATAATCGGGATTTCAGATTTTTCCAAACATCTTAGCAGATTTCCTCCAAAACTTTTGTGGTATAGGATTTCCTCATGAAATACGAATCTTTTGGCCTTCTGTTTCAACTTGGCTGCATCCTTCTTGTTGGTAGGCATCACACCATCGCGAAGATAATTGATGTATAGTTCTCTCCAGTCCACATCATATCCAACATTAAAGACATCCAATTGATGTGGTGGCGCCTGAAAACTAGTGCAAGAACCTTTGAGCAATCGGGATTGAGTCTCCATTTCCGGCCAGTAGTAGACAAGGCATTGAAGACGTCGATAAAGAGTCACTACCAATGTTTTCCTGTAGATCTCGTTGTGGATACGTTTAAGTTGTAGTTGTGCTTCCTCGTCTCCGAGACATCTTGACAGAGACCCATCTGGATTCTGGTGGTATAACACTCCATGAAGCATGAAAAAGATTTGCAGGGTTTTGAGACTGACCTTTCCTTGGGAGAGCGAACTGTTTAGCTCTTTAACAATTGGAGTTCTCCAGTCGTTGGCTTCAACATATTTAGATTGTGAGATCCATGTTGACGCCACAGTCCGTCTCTTTACGATCAAAATTTCTTCCGAGCCTTCGAACTGCGGCTTCGAGGCTAATGTGGCTAGGCAATCGACGTGTTTGTTGTTATTACTTCAAATATGGGTTATGGTCGCATCAGCAAAGTAGTTCAATAGCTTTTGCGGCTCGGATCTATAAGGGGCCAGTGTTACCTCTTTGAGTGAGTATACTCCATGCATATGATTGACCAGAAATTTAGAGTCGCCTCTTACTTCCAGGTGTGTGGCTCCTTCTTGTTTGGCTAGTGACAACCCTATGAGGAAATCTTTGTATTCTGCCAAATTGTTAGTGCACTGAAAGTACAGCTTGAAAGAATGTGAAAAGACTTCGCCCGTTGGAGACACTATAACTATACCCTCTCCTCTAGTATTACTACTAGGAGTAACAGAACCGTCGAAATATAACAGCCACGCCTCCTC
This sequence comes from Papaver somniferum, assembly GCF_003573695.1. Classification (NCBI taxonomy): domain Eukaryota; kingdom Viridiplantae; phylum Streptophyta; class Magnoliopsida; order Ranunculales; family Papaveraceae; genus Papaver; species Papaver somniferum. The sequence goes on from NW_020622934.1 coordinate 12,559,792, forward strand.
TTTGATAAAATAGATTTCGGGAAATTCTCCAGGAAGGTCTTCATGCAGTGCGGTAGTTGCTTCTCCTGGGAATGCCGCTAAGATCTGCTACCGCTTTTCCTTTGATATCTATTGGAGGAGAGCACGTTATATCAAACTCTGACGTTTGGAGCAGCCATTTGGCCGGTCTGCCTATCAAGGCCGGTTTTGAGAGTAAGAACTTGATAGGGTCAGGTCTGGATATTAACACCACTTTGTTCGACAGTATATAATGTCTGAATTTCTACACAACATGAACTAGGGAAAAACATGATTTCTCTGCTTTGGGGTATATGAGTTCAGCATCCCTCAAAGTACGACTGAAGTAGTATATAGGGTGTTCGATACCCTCATCATCCTCTTGGACAAGGAGGGACCCAACAGCAACATCGCTAGAGGCAGTGTAGAGGCATATCAGTCTTACTTATATGGGATATTTCATAACAGCGGGTGACGACAATTTTGCTGGATCTTTAGAAACGCTTCTTGATGCTTTGTGCTACAAATGAAACTTGCTCCCTTCTTCAGCAAGGGGGTGAATGAAGCGATAAGCTAAGCCAAACCAGGTATAAAACGTCGGATGTAGTTTACCTTGCCCATGAAGCTCTGGAGTTCTTTCACAGTTTACGGAGGAGGCATCGTGAGAATATCATGGGTTTTGGTTGGATCAACCTTGATTCCTTCAGAGGTGACTTGGAATCCCAAAATTTTTCCAGAAGAGACTCCGAAGGTGAATTTCAGAGGGTTCATCTTCAATTTGTATTCGCGACACCTTTCAAACACTTGCCGTATGACGTCCGTATGGGCTGCTCGATTCTTCGACTTGACCACTATGTCATCTACATAATCTTTAACTTTCTTGTGCATCATATCATGAAAAATTGCAGTCCTGGCACGTTGATAGGTAGCACCGGCATTTTTCAAACTGAAAGGCATCACAGTATAGTAAAAGTTTCCGAGAGGAGTTCGAAAAGATGTCTTACTTGCGTCATGTTCATACATATTTATCTGGTTGTATCCGTTGTACCCATTAATGGAAGAGAACATGCCATGTCCGCTGGTAGCGTCTACTAGCATGTCAATGTTGGTAAGGGGAAAATCGTCCTTGGGGAAGCATTTGTTCAGATCTCTGAAATCAACACAACATCTAATTTGGCCGCTTTTCTTCTTTACAGGAACTACGTTGGCTAACCAGGTAGGATGTTAAATGGGCTTGATGAAGCCAGCAGTCAGCAGATTCTGAATATCAGTCTTGATCTGCTCCTTCACATCGTGCCTGAACTGCCTTGGAGATTGTTTGATCGGTTTGGATCCAAGTATTATATATAGATGATGAGTGACCTTTTTTTTCATCTAAGCTGGGATTTCCTCATATGTTCATGCAAATATGTCCTGATACTCCTTGAGAAGATTCACTAGCTTTGTGCGTTCGTCCGCACATAGATTCGAACTGATGGAGATAGGTCTTCGAGATTCTTCATCCCCGATGTTCATGACTTCGAGTTCATTGGTTGTGGAGTCGATGCCGTCATGTAACTGTCGCGGAGCATCTGGTACTTATTCTTGCATCCTGTAGATTTGGTTGCATTGTATTGGGCGGAGAGACTGGGTGATAGCCTCCCATGCTAATTGCTAACAGCGGCGACGGTATACAATTTTCCCTTTCTGGTCGCGACTTGCCGTAAAGGTCCGTTCTCTCTTAGTATGGAGATGAGCTGAGTCTTCACTTGATAAATAAGAGTTAGTGCATCCTGTTAGCGGAGGCGTGCCGCAAGACTTGGTCTCTCTGCTCAGTGATGTGAGCCGGTCTTCCTCCTCGATCGACGTCCACGTGGGGGGTGGAGTGCAGTAAACCTTACTTGATGAACCTTGCCGCAAATCGGTTCATAAGGAGACAATGGCGCAGGGATGCGAACAGCTTCTTCATTCATCATGGTTTTCAGGCATTGGTGATACGTTGAGGGGACGATCTTATTATCATCAAGCCATGGTCTCCCTAGTATCATATGGTAGTCTGGCTCCTTCTCTATCACTTCAGATTTTACTTTCCACTGGACAGGTCCTACTGATATATTCAAATTAACATACCCGTACGTGCTGGTTTGGTTTCCTTCGAAGTTCGTCATCATGGTAGGCTGCCGTATGATTTTGTCTGGTCGAACCCTGGCTGTCCTAAGAGTTTTAAGAGTAATGACATTCGAGGATGCTCCCGTGTCAATAAGAGCCCTTTTGAATTCTAAACCCTTGATGCGTGCAGTAACATGCAGGGATCTGTTGTGACCTTCCTCTGCCATCATGTAATCTTCAGTAAACGTGACATTATTTATGGACATCTCTGATGTTTTTAAAGCTTGATTGCGCGAAGGAGCCAAACGTGTGTCTAGAGCTATCTGATTGATTGCAGCAAACGTCTCCGCTCGTTGATCCTTTGAGAGGTGTAGAAGATCACACAAATTTTCCACTAAAGAAGCCGCCTCCTGGTCCACCGGCCGCTGGTTGGTGGTAAAGCTATTGACTTGAGGACGATCATCGGTTAAAGAGTTGGCCCTCATTGTTGGAATCTCCGGAGTGAAGAAGACGCTCAAATCCGATGTGAGCTTTACGAGTAAGTTGAGTATGTTCTCTATAGTCTCTTTCATCACGTCCATGTTCCTCGTGTGTATTTTTTGTACTCGAGCCAATTCTATCAGGGTCGGAATTTCTCCATTGGTTGTGCGATCAGATAAAGCGTTGGAAGGAAGAGCAACATCATTTGAAGGATTTTGCTCGGAGTTTAGTGTTGATTTGATCCTAAGACCAACCATCTTGAATTTGAGAAAATTGAAATGAAAATGAAAATTGATCTTACAACCAAGAGATTAATCTCCCACTGTGGTCCCCAGTTGTTTTGGTAAATTTGGGTGTGTTGATGAGAAACGAATTCAAACCCTAAACAAATGCACTATATGAGAGTATTTTTAGATTCGAGAGATCAATCTGTAAGACTCTGACCTAAACCAAGAAATGGCCGTTCCAGATTCAATTCGGTCACAAAGTGAAGGAGAAGGGTTGATCTTGGGGAGGGAAGCGAAAGAGGTGTTTGAGATCAAAATGTTGAATTATGAAGGTGTGGTTGTTTTATGACTTGTATCAGAAAATGGTTTCTGGATACTTGTGTCGATAACACTTGTGTTCTGTGTTTGAATAGGTTGAAAAACCTATTTATACAAGTCATGTTCGAACACACCCTGATCTCGTAGGAAGTGGAGGTGATTAAGCAATGGAGAAGCGGAGTTGTGTAAAGAGTGGTGATCACCACGTTTTCACTATGAGGTGAAACTGGTCACGCCTTCACCCACTATCTCATTGCTGTTAACCGTACGTTCTTCCCTGACACGTTTTCGTAATGGGCGCGTTGCACGCCGCACGCTGTAAACCGCCAGACCAATACCCCAGTGAGCATCCCCCAGTTTGTGACATGTTTGATGTCTCGAGAAAGTGGGTCGAGTCATGAGACTCGTCGCTCAAAGCAGCACACGGTGCTTTTAGGTCAAATAATAAATTATTTATGAAAACAATATTTATAAGACATCGCTTACAATCGATGTGTATTAAGCATCACTTTTAATTATGCAGGTGAAAATAACCGAAGTGTAAGAAGCATCATTGTTTTAGAGCTCTATTGAAATAGTCGCGGGTTGAGCGTCTTAAAAAGGTAGAACGATTGACCATCTTTGGGTGATCGTTTGAGGACCCTAGCGAGCTATCACTTGTTCGATCGCTCCCTGTGGAGGAGGGATGGTCGGTGATCACGATGCTGCTTTGTTAGTTTTCTGAAAATAAATCTACACCATCCAACTAAGTTGGCGAAGTTGGATGGACGAGATGATTTGCGGAAGTTATCTATTTCCGTTGACGTAATTTAGGGTTTAGGGGCCGCGCGGCCAACTCTCTTTTGGGCGAGCGATTCGAGACACTGAGTGCTAGTTCGAACAGGTCAATCGACCATGTGCAAAGATGGGTTGCCGGTGAGCATGCTGATATCTCCTGGGCCATCTAAAATCAGATCTAAGCTGCCCGATTCGTATGGCGAAGATGGATGGTCGTGATCGATTTGCGGCAGTAGCATACTGCCGCAAACACCAATTAGGGTTTCAAAGTAGCGCGTTCACCCCCACTTTGGGTGAACGATTCAATACGCTCTTGGCTTGCCGTGAGCAAGTCGATCATCCATGGTGTAGCTGGGTCGCTGGTGAACATGTCAGCGCTTATTTGATCGTTCAAGATGCAATCTAAGCCGTCCAATTAGGCCGGCTAAGTTGGACGGATGCGATACGTTTTGAGACGGTTTTCGCCGGTCTCAACTTGTTTGATCTATTTTTCAAATAGCGCGAACACCCATGTTTGGGTTAACGTTTGAAGCGCTTGTGAATGAATAAAATAGGATTCGGTCGACTAGGGCACTAGTGGGACCGTCGGTGGTCAATACACAGATTGCTTAGTTCTGCCAGGAGTAATCTAAGCTTGCTAAATCGCGCGGCCAAATCGTGTGGCCATGATCATTTTTGAGACTGATATGAACAGTCCAGATTTTCCTTAAGGAATTTAAACGCGTTCGATCGCGCCAACTTTCAATTAAGATGCGTGTTAACACGCTAATTTCTTTGTCAGAGGGTAGTGTAGCCTACTGTTGATGGTGGTTTTTAGCTTAGGGTTAAAATCGTAAAACCTTAGTCTAACGTGACGTCATTCTATAAGAAAATGAAGCCGAGAGTACCAATATCTCCATTAACACATGTTATATTCCACGATAGAACCCTCAGTATTGACTGGCATCACCTCCGCACATGCCAACCGCGCATGCTAGCCAAGTATGCCAACCGCGCATGCCGTAAATTCTAATTAGGATTTCGACATGCTAAACCCTAATTTCCACATCTCCGCGCTAAAGGCATACCATGCCAGCCGAACCACCGTGCCAACGGCATGCCAGCCATGCCAGCCACATCTCCGCGCCAAAGGTATACCATGCCAGTCGCACCAAAATGCCAAAGCCATGCCGGCCATGCCTCCATGCCGCTGGCTTCCAAACGAAGTGTTGCAACAATCAACGACTACCCTTCCTTTTGAGATGAAAATCGCATCTATACAAGTTCGCCACCAAACGCATGACAACTTCTGGCCCAATGCCAAATTCCACGATTTATGCCAAAACCCTAATTTGGCCGCGCCTAAAACATGCCAAAGCCATGCCGGCCTTGCCTCCATGCCGCTGGCTGCCAAACGAAGGGTTGCAACAATCGACGGCTTTCCTTCCTTCTGAGACTCAAATCTCAGCCGTACAAGTTTGTCATCAAACGCATGGCAACTTCTGGCCCAATGCCAAATTCCACGATTTATGCCAAAACCCTAATTTGGTCGCGCCTAAAACATGCCAAAGCCATTCCGGCCATGCCTCTGCCTTCCAAACAAAGGGTTGCAACAATCAACGGCTACCCTTCCTTCTGAGATGTAAATCTCAGCCGTACAAGTTCGCCACCAAACGCATGGCAACTTCTGGCCCAATGCCAAATTCCACGATTTATGCCAAAACCCTAATTTGGCCGCGCCTAAAACATGCCAAAGCTATGCCGGACTTTCCTCCATGCCGCTGGCTTCCAAACGAAGGGTTGCAACAATCTACGACTACCCTTTCTTCTGAGACGCAAATCTCATCTATACAAGTTCGCCACCAAACGCATGGAAACTTCTGGCCTAATGCAAAATTCAACGGTTTATGCCAAAACCCTAATTTGGACGCGCCTAAAACATGCCAAAGCCATGCCGGCCATGCCTCCATGCCGCTGGCTGCCAAACGAAGGGTTGCAACAATCAACGGCTACCCTTCCTTCTGAGATGCAAATCTCAGCCGTACAAGTTCGCCACCAAACGCATGGCAACTTCTGGCCCAATACCAAATTCCACGGTTTATGCCAAAACCCTAATTTGGACGCACCCAAAACATGCCAAAGCCATGTCGTCCATGCCTCCATGCCGCTGGCAGCCAAACGAAGGGTTTCAACAATCGACGGCTACCCTTCCTTCTGAGATGCAAATCTCAGCCGTACAAGTTCGCCACCAAACGCATGGAAACTTCTGGCCCAATTTCAATTCTTTGCCACGGTGCCAAAACTCTAATTTGGCCGCGCCAAGAGCATGCAAGATCCATGCTGCTGGCTGCCAAACGAAACGTAGTAACGATCAACGACTACCCTTCCTCCTGAGTTGCAGATCTCAGCCGTACAAGATTTCCACCAAACGACTTGCGGAAATCTCTTGGATACGGTGCCAATTCTTGGTCACGACACCAAACCCTAATTTTCCACGCCCAAAACATGCGCAAGCCATGCCGCAGCCACTCCGCTAACTTCCATTGGAAGGTAGCCATAATCAATGGCTACCCTTCCTTTTGAAATGCAAATCTCGGCCGTCAAAGGTCGCCTCGGAACAGGCAAGCCTCTCAATATTAACTTGTCACACGTAGAAACATGCTACTCATTTTCCACGAAAACACTCGAGACATCAAAACATGTCACAAACTGGGGGATGCTCATCAGGGTATTGGTCTGGCGGTTTACAGCGTGCGGCGTACACTACGCGTGTTACAGGAAAGTGTCATAAGAGTGAGGCGGTTAGTAAATACAAGAACTAATTGTGAAACGTTTCCTTCATTATGGAAAAATCAATTCCAGGCGTTACTAGTTACCGCTTTCTTCCATTTACTCAAGTGTTTCCACTTCTTACGAGACCAGGGTACGTTTCGTTGCGACGTGCATAAATAGGTCTCGCCTATTTCCACCAAAGGACATGTTTTGGTCAGGAGAATAGAACACTCAGAAATCACTTGTTAGCTTCCCAATATGCTAGCGTTTCACTTTATGATACAAGTCATCGAATAACCACTCTTCCAGAATCAACTATTCTGGTCTCAACACTCTCTTCGCTTCCCCTCTAAGACCAACCCTTCTCTTTCACTTTGTGACCGAAGAAAGTCTGGAACGGCCATTTCTTGGTTTAGGAAGGATTTTTACAGATTGATCACTCGAATCAAAGTACTCCCTTGCAGTATATTGTTTAGGGCTTAGACTCGTTTCTTACCCACATACACGAAATTACCGAAATCAGCAGAAACCGTTTTCACCCTCAAATAATTGGAGACCACAGTGGGAGATTAACCTCTCGGTTACAATCTCAATTTCTAATTTCTGATTTCATTCTTCAACCCAGATCTCAAGATGGTAGAAGAAAATGATCCACGAAGGGATCAAAGACTCAGTTACCAGACGACTCAGTTTATCACACGACGAGAAATGACTGGGGACGTCTCACGGTAACGGCGGTGCCGCCCACAAAACTCAGACTTACGTCTGGAAGATCCGTTTTGTTGGGAGATGCTGGAAACGAGTAAGTCTTGTTAGACAAAGTGCATAGTCTATTACTTCGAGTTTCCACGCTGATAATAGAAACCGATATCCATGTTATCCTAGAATTTCATCTTATACTTTCAACAGTCATACAACACTCACGGTTCCATGACTCTCCTGGAATATTTGTGTTACTTACAATCATAATAAAAACCGACATTATTCTAGAAACAGTTCATTCCAAATAATAATCCAAAACCCTCATAGGTAAGAATTATCTATCAACCCAAAATTCCAGAAAACCAAACCATAAACTAGGTGTCTCGTTTTCCATTCAAAAAAAGAAAAAAAACCTAAGCAAAAGAAGTTCAGAAGACGGAAGTACTCCAGGGAAGCCATTCAGCAATGGCTTTCTCTTCTTAGAGAAAGCCTTCTTCGTGCTTTGGAGAGCCGCCCCGTTTCGGCTTCAACTTTTTGGACAACCTTTCGATTTCCGCTTCCTACTGTTTGATCACATCCGCGGAAGGGCCTTCGATCGCCTCGGCCTGCAACTTTTGGATCTCGGTAAAATCATCAACAAACCAGGGAGCATTGAACTTGTAGTCTATGCACATGTCACGATGGAACTTCCAGCTTGATATTACATCCTCGGAAACGGTGTGGCCAGTCACATTGAACATGTCGTCAATCGAAGATAAGGAGCCGCTTCAACGCTGTCTTCAGAAGTCGCTCCGCTTCAACGTTCTCAAGCAGCGGTTCCGCTTCAACGCCCTCCAGCAGCGGCTCCGCTTCAACGTCATCTAACAACGGCTACGCTTCAACGTTCTTTCCAGAAGTCGCTCCGCTTCAACGTCCTCAAGCAGCGGCTCCGCTTCAACGTTCTCTCCAGAAGTCGTTCCACTTCAATGTCCTCCAACAGCAGCTCCGCTTCAACGTTCACTCCAGGATCCGAAGCCGAAGCTTCAGTATTTTTCTCCATCAGTTTCAACGTCGTCTCCAAGAGCCGAAGCCGCTTCAACGCCTCATTCCTTCCAAGGTTCGTGCTCGTAGCCACCGCTCCCATGTCAAGGATCATAATCGCACCCAGCCAATTTTCGTAGTCGTGGAAACCTTTTGATCCACCCCGTCAAAGCTCGTGGTCATGGACGGTTTTCCCTCTTACGCATCCAGCCAACCTACTTTGTTCCCACGACGATGTAGTGCCTTCTAGTCACATATGCTGCCAAGAACTGTTGCTGCTCGTGATACCAGCCAGAGCTTCATCATGGAAACAGTCACTACAAAGATGGAAATATGTAAACCACACTTGGGGACTGAGGATCTACACGGAATCCATTCACTGTCAAAGATCAGAAGACACGGTCAACCAAAAGGTCATAGCCTCGACAAGGTCATCTACACTTCAAGGGTATAACGTAAGAGTACCATCACCTCTCTGTCTAGAAGACGCCTGCAACACTTTACGAGGCCGCGGTGGATCCCAAGCCTGCTTAATAGGAAACAACTTCAGAAACTGAAGAAAAGTGCGACTGGGGACTGTTCATCGCAGTCCATCCCGACGACCATCAAAGATTCATGAGATAACTCCAGAGACGCGGCTGAAACATTTTCTTAAAGAAACGGAGGGAGCCACGATAAACAGCATAACTCTGATTTCTACCTCTTCGCTATCGAGAATATTTCGTCCATGTGATATTCTGAGCATCCCAGCGTCACATCTAGAAGAGTACAATAAGCTTGTATCGAATCCCGTGGATATGGATTCAAGACGCTGCAATGAAAGTAGGCTACACATGGGGACTACCAGCATGGGAAGCTTTCACTCCCCTCAACTAGGTTATTTCTGATTTCAACATCATAATTGTCGAAGTTTTACAAGACGCAGGAATTTATCAACATGAAACCGTACATGTGCATTGAAGACTAAAAAAAAAACGCCACAAAGATACATTCACATATACGATCGTGCCATCGGATCTAACGGAAGTATAACTTGGGACTTCTCACCGCATCTCATTTCATACGATAGTCCAAGATTCAGAAGATGGTTCGAAGGATGTCGCTTGGAACAAAGTCTTTGAAGACTTGATAGCAGCACATCGGCAACATAACTCCTCCCAACTCATCTATTTCATCCAGTGGCTCCGGAAGATTTCGACCATACAAGCATCCACAACATATTATCATCGCAATCAGAAGGTCTAAGCACTGAACAACCTAAAGTCAAGGATGGACCAACAATACAACCACGATCTCCAAGATTACCCCTGACATGATCGTTGCCGAGCATATGTTTTAGCCATCCATCCCAAGAATGCAATGGAGTTTGGTAAATTTTGGAATCCACTGGAAAGACACTACAGATGAAAGCACGGATCCGGACGGGCCACAGAAAACAGAAGAGGGTCGATACCTCTTTTCATGCGGACGAAGTTTCTAGAGTTTGCACAAAATAAATATTCCTTCTTGCTCCATGAACGGGAATAGATGACTGGGCGCGACTATGCTACCTTGGGCCCGCAACAACCCTCCTGAATTCTTCCTGAGTTTTTACTGTCGGGCTGTTTTCACCTCCTAAACGAGCTCAAAACCTAAGTATTCCCTCGTAGGGAGATAGGAAATTGTTTTACGATCAGAATGGAGGGGCGGACCATCAAAATTCGAGTTCGTACGATAATTCTACAACGATTTTAGTAAAGGGCGCTAATTAGGGTTTCAGCATGCCAAACCCTAATTTAGACAAAGTTGCCAGGCGCCATCACCACCGTTTGATAGCCGAAGTTCCAGCGCCATCACAACCGTTTGGTAGCTGAAGTTCCAGCCCAGCAGCCTGCGTTCTTTCCAGCGCCAACAGCTTGCATCCCTTCCAGCGCCAGCATCTTGCATCTTTCCAGTGCCAACAACTTGCATCACTTCCAGCGCTAGCAGCTTGCGTCTTTCCATCTCCAACAGCTTGCATCCTTTCCAGCGCTAGAAGCTTGTGTCCTTCCAGCGCCAGCAACTTGCATCCTTTCCAGCGCTAACAGCTTGCGTCTTTCCAGCGCCAGCAGCTTGCATCTTTCCAGCGCCAGCATCTTGCATCTTTCCAGTGCCAGCATCTTGCATCCTTTCCAGCACTAGCAGCCTGCGTCCTTTCATCTCCAGCAACTTGCATCCTTTCCAGCGCTAACAGATTGCATCCTTCCAGCGCCAACAGCTTACATCCTTTCCAGCGCTAGCAGCTTGGGTCCTTCCAGCGCAACTTCTCCACCCATAGTCGATTGCACCAACAGTCCGCATACCGAGCGGAAGCCAACAAAAGCCCATGCCAAGCCTACGCAGACTCCATATCACGCCAAGCGTACGCCATTAGCCCCATTCCGTGCCAAGCCAAGCCAGCGGATCCATATCACGCCGAGCCTATGCCAACGACTCCCTTTTAAGAAAAGCCAGCGCTAGCGGCTCATTCCAAGCCAATACAACGCTAGCGGCTCATTCCAAGCCAATGCAACGCTAGCGGCTCATTACAAGCCAATCCGACACCAGCGGCTCCATTCCAAGCCAACACAACGCTAGCGGCTCATTCCAACCCAATCCGACACCATCGGATCCATTCCAAGCCAAGCAACGCCAGTGGCCCACTTTACGCCAAGCACTGCAAGCAGCTCCATTCTGAGCCAAATTTGCGCAAAGCCGCCAATACGAGAGTCGCAGGTTTTGTCCTTGTCTGTCACCATCTCATGCTTACCCCGCAACAATGCCCCTGTTCCGAGTTAAGCAGGGGACTTAGTGTTGATGGTGGTTTTTAGTTTAGGGTTAAAATCGTAAAACCTTAGTCTAACGTGACGTAACTCTATAAGAAAACGAAGCCGAGAGTACCAATATATCTACTAGCACATTTATGGAGCCATTCAATATGTATACGTGAAATTTACCATGGTACCTTTTTGTTTATATACATGCTATGTTCCACGATAGAACCCTCATATTGACTGGCATCATCTCCGCATACGCCAACCACGCATGCTAGCCAAGCATGCCAACCGCGCATGCCGTACATTCTAATTAGGGTTTCGACATGTTAAACCCTAATTTCCACATCTCTGCGCCAAAGGCATACCATGCTGATGAGTGCCAAATATTGTATATATTTGAACCTTTTTATTGGCATTTAACTCATCATTTGTGCACTAACGCTCCATTTTATCCCACATTCTGTGTTTTCGTTGTTTTCAAGAATAAATAATTTTCTCAATTAATTTTGCATTTTTAGGTACTAAATAAAGCCTGGTTAACTCACGGAGCGAAAAGAGCAAAGAAACGGCAAAGACTCCCGCAGAAAGGCAGCGAAGAATGATGTTTGCAAGAGCCGGATCAACTAGAAGTGGGCTTGAAGAGGAAGAATTGTCCTTAAAGAAGATATGGGCTTGGCATACCCAAGGCCCAAAACCCCTACCCAAATCCATTTCCAATATCCATACCCATTTCCATGAGAGCCGTCAGATTGGAACCATCACATCATCCAACATTCGCCTCATCACCGAGCATCAAATCTTGAAGCTCCTGTCAAACATCATAGTACCTAACTCCAATCTAAGCCGTCAGAATTATTGTACCACGCATCCAATGGTCGCTACAAGCTTGTTCCATCTTATCCATTCGATTCAATCCAGATGTGATCATCCAACATATCTTCTTCGCTGGACATCGAATTTGCTACAACCTCTCAACACTACAACACCTAACACCTATACCCAAACACTCCCTAACCCATTCTCCATCGGGTTCTTCTCCTCTTCTTCCCAAATTTATCCTTCTTCCCCAACCAACAGACCTGCAACACCATTCTTCCCCTTCTTCTCGAGCTTCACCATCACTACCTTCACCCGACACCACATCAGACTAACCCTAAACCCTAGACTCTCTCTAGCTTAGTTTTAGCTTCTCTCAAAGACACTACAACCAAGAAAGAGAGAACTAGGGTTTGTAGCAGAAGCAATGTAAGAGACAATTGGAGCAGGAGGAGTAGCAGAGAAGGAAGACAAGACATGGGTCGATGGGGAGACAACAAAAGCAGAGACGGGTGAGCTTTAATTTTAATTTTCAATGTAAACCCTAATTTGGGAATTTTGGGGGAAACTGTTAAGAACCCTAATTGTGGGTATAAATAGAACATGGTATTGTGTGTGTGTGGGTATGCCCGGATTATTCGGTGCACCAAGCAGTAGTTCATGTTTGATTTCATTATCTCCATGATGTTCTAATTTCATAGTTAGGGTTTAGATGAAACCATTAATCCATTGCTACATTTGGTTCGTGTATTGATATTGTTCTTATTGTGCTATAATTTTTTGGATAAATATAATCTGACCCTTCAGAATTTTGCTCTCACAGTGTATGCCATGTATCCATTGTAGTTAGAGTAACACTATGTTGATTGTGCTACAACTCATGCTTAATTGATTGTTGTTCGATCCTTTGACTAGTTGTGCCCTGAAAAGACAGTTAGTACTTTGGAGAAATACCTTAGTTGCGATTAGAATATCCATATCATGGTTGTTTAATTATCTAAGTGATTGATCTGCGGTTAGTTTGTCTTGTGAGAGGGCAGCTAATATTAGGGTTAGGAATCATCTTAGTGACACTAAACTATCCTCCTGAAACTGCCCTGGATAGGTGATAGACACATTTATGTGTCTAATATGTCTCAATTGTATGTATTGTTAGTGCTCTATTTTGTATTTATTGTGTTATTTTATGTCTTTGTAGGAAATTTTAGAGAAATAAGCCCTTGCGGCGAAATGAGCTTAAAAAGTGGTGTTTTACACCCCAGGATAAAGTGTTAAAGGCACCCCAGAAATGCGCTAAAAGCACCCGGAGGAGTTGTTAAAAACACCCAGAAAAATTATTATTTCCGCCTCAATTGCTAAAGGGACCCCAGGAATGGATAAAGGGGAGGTCCCTTTCTTCCAAATTTTGAAATAAGAAAAAGGCGGGAAAAATGATGCATGCAACTGGCAGAAGTTTGATCGGACATTTGGACGTGATTTTGTGCGATTCAAACGCTGAAACTTTGTGGAAAGATGTGATATATCATAATAAAGATGGTATGGGTGTTTGGTTCGACCATAATTGGCTAGGCAATCCACGAGCTGGAAAAAGGGGAATACGTGCAGGGAAGAGTTTCTCACAGGATTCAGCGTGTTTGTACGTGTTTGGATGGAGTTAGGATGCTGTAGAAACTTGTTTGGAGTGTGTTCCACATCACAGAAGCGCGGAAGAGGAATTAAAGGAAAGAAAATCCCGTATTTCTTTGAAAAAAGAAAGAAAATATCCCGAGTAAAAGAAGATTATTTGGGATTAATGGAGGAGATTCAACGCGTGTTTTTGGTTTAAATAGGTTCCCTGGGAGTCCTAGAGGGGGTGTCGAGAGTTTGGGGTCGAGAGAAGGTCCAGAGAAGCAGAAATCAAGAGTTGATGAAACTCTATTTCTGCTGTTGTTGCTGATGAAGAACACCAAGAACACGAAGAACAGACTCGCAGGGACAGTGGTTTATCAACAGTGTCTAAGACGCACAGCCGTGGGTCGCAGTGCAGTCTAAACATCAGCAGCACTTGTGTTTTATCGTTCATTTTGTGACGCTTTTTGTGTGTCGCAGATTACAGTTTTACACCATTTTCTCCTTTTCTCTCCATTGTAAACACCATTTGAGCTATAAAAATATATTTTGAGAGTGTTTTCATCATGAGGAGCTCAAACCCAACACTGGGACGACGGAGGAGGCTGAATTTCATCCTTGGGGTAATTTATTTTATTCTTTTTTATGACATTTGCATTAATCTAAAATTGAAATATGATTTGAATTAATTGGTTGTTATTTAATTTGATGATGTATGCTTAGCTTAGTTGTTTTGATACATCATGCTTAGGACTTACAATCAATGTTTTAAGAATATATCTAGGCAAAATCAGAGTCTATGTTAATTTTATTGAGTTTTATTTGTCAAAGAATATATGAATGAACCTTGTGTAGTGAATTCAGCCAAATCCTTAGTCCCAGTACCTCTCACCCATTGTTAATATTTTTGTATATATATTTTTATTAAATCTAAAAATTCCATTTCCTTCACAAGTCTGAAACGAATCCTATTTACAACAACGACTCTCAAAAACTTAAATCATTTTGGCGCCGCCGACGCGGATTTGTGCTTAGGTAGAATTTTTAGGTTTTTATTATTTTTTATTATTCCATTTGTTCTTTTTACGTCTCTTTGGTTGTGTCTTTGTATTACAGGTTTGAAGTTGGATACTAAAGACCTTGGAATCAAAGCTTAAAGCTAAAAGAGAAGGAAAAAAGACAAAGCAAAAAAATAAAGAAAAAAGAGAGAAAAAAAAGAGAGAGATTTATTTTATTTATTCTTTTTTTAAGAGACTTTCCATTTTTTTTTTGTAATTATTATTATTATTTTTTGTATTTATTTTCCTTGGACTGGACTTTGGACAATTTATTTTAATTTTAAACCCTACGGAAGGGTTATATAAAAAAAATATGTATATGTATAAACTGTGTGCAGGGAAGGACGACGATTACTATATCGTCTCGGCCCCTCGGGTTCGTACATGACATAGGAGTCGGGGCCCGAGTCGACTTCAACGGTTCATCCCCCGTCTGGTACGGGAGGTAAGTCCATCGAAACACTCGCGAATCTCCTGTAAGCGAGTTACTGTATTCCTTAAGGTGATTCATTGATTGAGGACGAATTTGGACTGTTTTTAAATTCCTAGTAAAGGACAAGGCCTGGCCAATACAAGATAAGGGTTCGGATTTTATCACCGCTCCCTTCTTGCCCGCCTTAGGTAAACGAAACCTAACGCGAAACCAAGCTTAAAATTTGATTAGAACGAGACCGATAGAGTAACGAGCTTGGTAGGAAAATCTTTCGAAAAATATTGGTTACTCTTTTAGCATACTTTGAAGTTCATGATGGTTTCTGTGAGTTGAATGCGTGATTGTTCCGCCTTGTGATAGCGGTGAGGTCTTGGGTATCAAAGCTCCACTGAGCTTCCCTCGCCTCAATTCAACTTACTTTGACTCGGATTGATTCCAGAGGGGTTTGCTTAAATTGTAACGAATTCCCTTTCGAAGGATTAGAAGCTGGTCTAGAAACAATCTAAGTGGAGCCATCATGCTTTTTGTTTGCTAGATTCTATAGGTTTGATTTGGTCGAGTCAGCCTTGTTTGTGATTGTATAGAATTCCCTTGTAATTAAGAATGTCGAGCTGGTATGACAGAAGCCAATACAATGAGTATCGATCTGAATTTGAATATGGACATCATCATTTTTATGACCATGGTGGGAATAGTAGTTGGGAACGCCAACCTTTTCAAGGTTATGGTTCATACCATGGTGAGCCCAATTACTATCCACACGCGAATTGGTCTTACGAGCAAGAAAATCAGGAACACTGTAGTATTGGTTACTCGTTTTTGGAAACTAGTCCTGATTATGATATTTCTGAACCTGTTCCATCTCTAGAAGAGACCCAACAACGGATTGAAAGGACGTATAAACGTTTAGTTGAAATGAATAGTTCAAAAGAAGAGTGTACACGATATTCGGAGATGATAAACGAGAGTGGTGAACGTATAAGTGTTATGCTCAGTGAAATTCAGGCACGTCTAGAGGCAGAAAATGAACAGTTGGCTAATGCTGCTCGAAATAATCTAAATTTCCAAAATAGGGTTTCTAATTCTACCCTTGATATCGATAGTGAATATTTTCCTAATTTAGAGGACGAGGCTAGAATAAAAGACACTACTTATTTAGATAAGGTTCAATCATCTTTGTACTATTATGATGATGAGGATAGTAGTAATGAAGAATCTGAGATATGTAGGCATAGTGATCAGGAATCTATTAATCCAATTGAGCTTTATAATGATTATATTATTTCTAGTTCAAATCCAAATAATTTTTATGATTATTCACCTATTCAAAAGGACGAGGATTTGATTAGGGATACCACCGTTTTAGACGATGTAGTTTTTCCTTTTGATTACGAAGCCGATAGTGGTTTAGAGGAACGGGTTTATTCCGAAAATGCTATTTTAAAGTCCAGCGACTTAGAAACAATAGTATTAGATGAAGAAGATATACCCGTAGAGATGAGTAAAGATGCACTACCTGATAATAAATTAGAAGAATCAATTGACCATTTTCAAGAATCTAATGATCCAGAAATTAGGGAGATTGTAACTAGTCTATCTAGAGACACTGAAAACTCTAAGTTTGCGGGTGATTATCACCTTCCTAGTGCCTTACCTTTAACTCTCAGAAAGTCCCTTCACTTAGGACTTGATATCTCTGCCTCGAAAATTTTACAAGATTACCTTCATGCTCGTTTTCCCGAACCTAATGATGTCCAGGAAGAAGTTCAGTTGTTAGAAACCCATCCTCTGGTTGATGTGGTTTGCCCAGGATATGATCCCCAGATTGACTTTGTTTTCCCACCAAATAGTTTTCTTCCAACTGTGGGAACGTTTATATTCCAAATGTGTCGAGTATTAAGTTGTGAGACTAAACCTAAATGCTTTAGGAAATTAGAATCGACACATTTGCTTAAGAATGACCACTACTCTCATTGTGGTCAATTATGTAAGTCAAATCTTATTGACTTAGAGGATCCTCAATTATTTAGGTTATTATTGTGCGCTTCTAAGATCATATTTGAGTTTTTCCAGACTCTAGGACCTAATGATTCGGATCCCACCTATGAAGAAACGCAGCCAATGAAAATTTTCTATTTAGACCCTTTCATAGAACCTGAACCTGAACCACAATTAGATATAAATTTCTTAATCAGGAAACTAAGTAAGGGCATGCTAGTCTTGTTCAATTTCTTGGTTCATTGCAGTTTCCTTTGGTCAGCTCTATTTAGTTTTGAAGACCCACAGTTATTTCGACTGTTAATTTATGGTTCGAGTTGACTAATCCTTTCCTAATGGTTGAAAACTTTAAACTTAGCACTTCTTGGGAGGTATCCCATGCTCATGCAACACGGTAATATCTTTCCTTAACTCTTTCGCTTCAAATGGTAACAGTTTCTCCTTGTTCATGCTTTTAGTTTCATCTTTAGAACATTGAGGACAATGTTAGATTTAAGTATGGGGGTATGGGAAAATATTTTAGTTGCAATAAATAAATACGCTCCAGAGCCTAGAGATTTATGCGTATTCAGGATGGCACTAACTAATCTAAGTGGATGGAAGCATCTTGGTTGTAGGAGTTGAGGAACCAATCTGATTAGATGGAAACATCTATAGAGTCTATTCATAAAAGCACATAGCTCAGGTGTTAGAAATAACATGATAGTTGTACCATATCTCGTTGAGTCCTTTTCATTTCTTTATTTTATTTTTTCTTTTTAAACTATGTTTCTCTAAGTGATTAGGTGGGGCACACGATTCAAGTTGTTACCACTGCTAGGGTGAATTAGAGTGACTGAGTTACTAAAAAAAAAGACCGGACCAGTTAGACCAATCGGAATAAGTATTAACACTTGGATAGCAATATGCGTGTGTTCTCCCTGTTTCCGTCGCCTAAGCAAGCGTGGAATGCAGGACCCGTGGGAACTATCGTGTAATCTGCTGACAAGAAGCATGCGCTTGGATCAAAAAGATCTATTCATGCCGTTAAGTTAAAAAAAAATGGTTATTGTTATGTGTAGTCAACTGCTGGTTCCCTTGTATTTGCCAGTTTGTTGGTCTAGATTTAAGTTATTGACCACTGGTTCCCTTGTATATGCCAGTTGTGTTGATATTAGTCAGACCGGTATCTCAGTCCATTAGGATAGGTTCATTCTGGCAGTGGCCTTCAGACAGATATGTGAAACATCGATCATTTGGTTAACATCAAAACCATCTACATTTTTCTATTTCCATCTCCTTTTTCAATCCATATGATTAGTTTGACTCCGAACATGATGTCCATAGTGCAACTATCTGAGTAGAGATCTGTCACTTTATATGAATTTTAGTATGCGTGAGTGCAAACTCGTGTACAGCAATTGGAATTTCGCATCAGGGTACTTCCTCCTATAGTCAATGATTGTATGCCAACCAAGGAGATTTTTTAGTTCCTTCCAAGGTTCTGCGTAGATAGCTAGGGTCTGGAGTATTGGTTTTGTGGGTACACCTCTGGTAAACCCTCCCGAGATTAACTCGGTCACTAGGGACACCTAGTGAGTTAGGATTTTATTTTCCATATTAGTTTTGCTCGAGGACTAGCAAATAATAAGTTTGGGGGTGTTGATAGACACATTTATGTGTCTAATATGTCTCAATTGTATGTATTCTTAGTGCTCGATTTTGTATTTATTGTGTTATTTTATGTCTTTGTAGGAAATTTTAGAGAAATAAGCCCTTGCGGCGAAATGAGCTTAAAAAGTGGTGTTTTACACCCCAGGATAAAGTGTTAAAGGCACCCCAGAAATACGCTAAAAGCACCCGGAGGAGTTGTTAAAAACACCCAGAAAAATTATTATTTCCGCCCCAATTGCTAAAGGGACCACAGGAATGGATAAAGGGGAGGTCCCTTTCTTCCAAAATTTGAAATCAGAAAAAGGCGGGAAAAATGATGCATGCAACTGGCATAAGTTTGATCGGACATTTGGACGTGATTTTGTGCGATTCAATCGCTGAAACTTTGTGGAAAGATGTGATATATCATAATAAAGATGGTATGGGTGTTTGGTTTGACCATAATTGGCTTGAATTGGCTAGGCAATCCACGAGCTGGAAAAAGGGGAATACGTGCAGGGAAGAGTTGTTCACGGGATTCCGCGTGTTTGTACGTGTTTGGATGGAGTTGGGATGCTGTAGAAACTTGTTTGGAGTGTGTTCCACATCAACAGAAGCGCGGAAGAGGAATTAAAGGAAAGAAAATCCTGTATTTGTTTGAAAAAGGAAAGAAAATATCCCGAGTAAAAGAAGATTATTTGGGATTAATGGAGGAGATTCAACGCGTGTTTTAGGTTTAAATAGTTTCCCTGGGAGTCCTAGAGGGGGTGTCGAGAGTTTGGGGTCGAGAGAAGGTCCAGAGAAGCAGAAATCAAGAGTTGATGAAACTTTGTTTCTGCTGCTGCTGATGATGAAGAACACCAAGAACACGAAGAACAGACTCGCAAGGACAGTGGTTTATCAGCTGTGTCTAAGACGCATAGCCATGGGTCGCAGTGCATTCTAAACATCAGCAACACTTGTGTTTTATCGTTCATTCCGTGACGCTTTTTGTGCGTCGCAGATTACAGTTTTACACAATTTTCTCCTTTTCTCTCCATTGTAAACACCATTTGAGCTATAAAAATATATTTTGAGCGTGTTTTCATCATGAGGATCTAAAACCCAACACTGGGACGACGGAGGAGGCTGCATTTCATCCTTGGGGTAATTTATTTTATTCTTTTTTATGACTTTTGCATTAATCTAAAATTGAAGTATGATTTGAATTAATTGGTTGTTATTTAATTTGATGATGTATGATTAGCTTAGTTATTTTGATACATCATGCTTATGACTTACAATCAATGTTTTAAGAATCTATCTTGGAAAAATCAGAGTCTATGTTAATTTTATTGAGGTTTATTTGTCAAAGAATATATGAATGAACCTTGTGTAGTGAATTCATCCAAATCCTTAGTCCCAGTACCTCTCACCCATTGTTAATATTTTTGTATATATATTTTTATTAAATCTAAAAATTCCATTTCCTTCACAAGTCTGAAACGAATCCTATTTACAACAACGACTCTCAAAAACTTAAATCAACAGGCGGAATACCACCGGTATCCATTATAAGGGACTAGAACATTGTTGAGATTGAATTGGATTAGTGTGGTTAAGAGGTGGATTCGACTTCCCTAGCATCATATTTATCTTCTTGTTAGATTACTTTTGTTTTCGTTTTTGTTATCTCTGTTACTACCATCATCCACGTCGTATCGACAAAACAAAACCCCCTTTCGTGCTACTCTTGTTTCGAATCAGTTATAGTTAAAACCGTAGTTTCAAATCTACACCCACCTTGTCCCTGTGGATCGCCCTGTGTTACATTGTGACACTGTGCACTTGCAGTTAGACATAGTCATAGGTACTATTTCAAGTCCTACCAAGTTTTTGGCGCCGCTGCCGGGGACTCGGTAGCGGTGTGATTGTTTCTTTTCTTCCACTTTACTGATTTTTAATATACTTCTTGTATATATGTGTTAGATTTTTGGTTTTTCTGTTGTTAATAGTGTTAGATGTAACTAGTTTATTTGATCTGCCATTTTGTAATAGTTTAATAACATCATCATTCCACTTCATCTTAGTTGTAGTTTATCTGCCATTTTGTAGTTGTTAACTTAGCATCACTGCATTTTCATTTTCACTGCACTTTCATTTTCCCTGCATTCCACTTCATCTTGGCTTACTGTTTGTATATATATGTTAGCTTAGCCTGCCATGTGTTAGCTTAGTCTTCCATGTAACATAGTCTGCCTCATTTGCATACTTAGCAAACAGTAACCTTGTGTATATATGTGTTAGCTTTCTCTTTGTTCTGTCACATGCATACCTGCAAAGCATCACTGCATCTGTGGCTTTGCTCATTATCTGTGGCTTTGCTCATTTTGTCATTGTTTGTAGCTTTGCCCTGCCCTGTAACTGCCTACTTCCCAGTCTTGGCCTTGCCAAAACTGCATCTGTTACTGCATTTGCTTGGAGTACTTGAGCATTAAGTCTGCATATTGACCATTGGGTCATTTTTGGTTCTATAACAAGTGCAACTGTGAAGTTTAACATACTGTGAATGCTTGAATGTGCTGTTGTCATCTTGAATGCCTCGAATCTGTTGCTGTGAATGTGGTGTGGTGCTGTCAACTGAGAAATTTACTGAAATTTAATGCTGTGAATGCCTGAGTTGTATGCTGAGTTAGCAGTGTCATCTTGAATGCATGAAATTTGCTGCTGTGAGAACTAATTCTCTCTCCTGAAAACCACCAGGTACCTGCAACTGCTGTGCAAAACAAGGATAAGGAGAAGCAGAACAAAACTGTTATAGTGCCTCAATCAGGTGGTGTGGTGCTATGAAGAAAAGAGCTGAAGAAATTCTGAATTGTGGTGCTGCATTGGTTTGCCAAAGACAAAGACCCAACTGGTTTGGGAAATGGCTAAAAAGGGGTAAGCCTAAACTTTGGACTCAACTTCAGCCAAACTAAAGTGTAAACCCAACTGAATTGTAAACTATGGGCTTGTTTAAAACTGAATTTTGGGCCTGTCCTAAACTGAATTGTGGGCCTCAAAACCCAACTAAAACTTCTCTGCTGGGCTTTGTCCAAACTGCCTAGTGGGCTATGCATTCTCCCACCAATGTGGGCTTGCTCCAAATTTTAAAACCAAAGTTTTTCTCCCAATATTTTAAAAAAACCAAGTTTTCTCCCTCTTTAAAACCAAAAATTGCTTCCATTTAAACCAAAATCTTGCTCCCAATTTTAAAACCAAATTTGCTCCCAATAACCAAAATTTTTCTCCCACATTCAAACCAAATTTTCTTTTCAAAACCCAACAAATCCAAAAATTTTCAAAACCCATCAAAACCAAATTTTTCTAAAAACAATGGGCGAGTATGTGAATAAACCCCGTAGTCTCCATGAATACATGTACTCTAACAGAATAAGTCAGTTATCATGTATCGTCTTACCCCAGACTGATGGACCATTTGAACTAAACGCAAGCATGATACAAATACTTCTTATATTTCGAGGGTTCGATTCTGAGAATACCTATAATCATGTAAGAGAGTTTGAACAAATTGCCCGGGCTATACAACCTGACTATATGTCTGAAGACTCTTTGAAATTGCGTTTGTTTACATTTTCTTTAAAGGAAAGGGCTAAAACATGGTTTTACAGTCTGAGACCGCAGTCAATCACCACTTGGGACCAACTCACAAATCAATTTGTCAAAAAGTTCTTTCCCCATCATAGGACCATCTCTATTCGTCAAAGTATTAATTGTTTTGTCCAGTTAGATGGAGAGACACTTTTTCATTATTTTGAACGGTTTAATGATTTGTTGATTGAGTGTCCTCACCATGGCCTTGAGAAGTGGAGACTGGTCGCCATTCTTTATGAGGGACTAGACTTTAAGTCTCGAGCCTTGGTTGAATCTATGTGTAATGGTGAGTTCATTGATAAAACTGTGGACGATGCATGGTCATTTCTAGCTGAAGTTTCAGAGAAAACCCATCAGTGGGAAACCGATAGGGAAACTAGGACCATGCCACATGATATGGGTAATCACCATGAGTCAGATGTTGATTTTCCCAATGAGCTTAATTCTGGATATAGTGTTTCGTACCTTATTGCTGAAAATGTCAATCCATATTCACCTATTTTAGAAGCAGATGTATGGACAAAAAACACTAACGGTTTTGACAAAGTAGGATTTTCATGTATTTGTGATGATGATGATGATGATGTTATGTTAGAAGAACATGTCTATGCTGAAAATGTTATGGAACCTTTGGGTTCAAATACATTAGGCTTTTCTACCCCGACTTTCATGAATGATGTTTCTTCTAGTATTCCATATACATGTGATGAGGCTACTGATTTAGATATTGTGCAGTTATCCTGTGAAGAGCATGACTTAGGTAATGTTAAATCTTCTGTTGACACTAGTGATCTTATGCATGAAAATATAGTTGATGTGTATGATTCCATACTTAAGCCACAATATATTGCTTCTTTTGATGTTGATTTGGATATTTCGGATAACCATGATTCTGAATTTGGACTTGTGCAATTGTTTTGTGATGATAAGCATGCTACACAACTTGATTATGACTTAGAAAATGTTGATGTGACTGATAATATTGGTACTCTTGATCTCATGCATGTGAGAAACTTAGATGTCACCTTCCTACTTAAGTCACAATCTGATAGCCTTCCACCCAATCTAGATTTGGTTTGTAACAATATTGTAAAACCAACTTTTCTGAGAATACCTAATCTAGGCCTGGAACTGTGTGCCTTACAAGTCCTCTTGGATTATTTTGCATCTAAATACAATACCTTTAAGGAGCCACAGTTGGAATATGCATGTTTGCCCGTCCCTAGCAAAGTACATTTCGAGTTAGACCTTGTGCATGATGAACCCCCAAAACTGCGAGATTTTGTATCCAATAGTATATCTAGTGTAAAATCCAGGTTTAGGGGTAGCTCATTTGGTTTTTCACTCTCACTCGCATTTCAGTCCAACTATAGTTGTTTGAAACTGTCTATGTTTCAACACTTTGTCTTTTGGGTTGATCCTCAACTCTTTAGACTGTATGTATATAGTGAATTGTTTGTATATAATCTGGTAGGTAATGTTTAGTGGAATCATATGTTTCTTTTATATATTTTGCTAACCCAATGTGAATTCAGTTGAGTTACTGTTGGGTTTTGCCTTGAATAATGGAGTTCAAAACTTGCTTTCGCCAATATCCGGTAATCTCTTTCCTTTTTCTACACTTAGCATCGTTCTCATGGTATGTGTTATAATCATGTTTATATTTTGAAACATTGAGGACAATGTTTAGTTTAGGTTTGGGGGTGAAAAGTAGATACTTTGATAACATGCTATAGTCGAAAAATAGAACCCTTTCTTTTTGAAAAAAAAAAAAATGAAAAAATCAAAATAAAAATAAAAATTAAAAAATTCGAAGAAAAAAAACATAAAAATGGAGCTCATTTACCTTGAAATGTTGACTCTTGTGCATGTATGTAAACATAAGGATTCTTAGTCTAGATATTTAGGCACCATGATTCTAGCACAATTCACATAGTGATAAGAAACTTGCACGCGCACGATCTACCAATACATGTATAGCCTCATCCTTGAGGTGTTCTATCGGAAGTCACGATTGCCAATCACTTTAGAATACTGAACGAAACTTGACTAGCTTGTTCTTTGGTTGGTTGGGATAGAAGGTGGAGGTTACATTAAGAAAGACAACCATCGAATTTAACTAGGTGCATCAAAAAGGGCTACCTCTTGCAAAGTGTCATGTAATTTTTTGTTTCTTTTTGCTTATGTATCAAAAGTGTTACCATGTTGTAAATAATAATTTCATAAAAAAAAATGATGTATAAATTCAGAAAAATATCAAAAAAAAATCAAGTATTTATCAATTCCATCCTCTCTTGTTCCAAAAATAAAAGAGAGTAGTCAATGTAAATAAGAGTCATGTAAAGAGTCATCTTTTGTGTTTTTGTGTTATAAGCAAGGAAAGGTGTATGCCATTGATGTACAACGCGAGTAATTGTGAAATACCTTCAACTCATTCACAATTCTCGTAAAGTCCGGACAGCTAGCTAGATTTCGACCTCGGTTCTTAGCCTGAGAAACTATCTCTTGGTGATTAGTAGTCATAACATCCGATCTTTCTTTACACATGTGTAGATACACTTTACACTCTTATCACATGTCTTTATTTGTTATCAGTGCTAGGATTGTGCCTTTGATAGCTAGATTGACATCTCCATTTTGATGTGAGCTTCTACTGTCTTGCACATGTCACATTTCATGGAATCTGAGCTTATATTTTGTCCTAGAACTTTGTAGGTACGTTCTAAGCAAACCTTCACGAGACTTCAACTCGTCCACTAGAGACACTTAGTGGTTTAAAAGGCTTATTGCATTTGCTAAATGCAATCGAGAGACCAGCGACATTGGTATAGGTAGGATTTCCTTAGTTTTGTTTTACTTGAGGACAAGTAAAATTCAGGTTTGGGGGTATTTGATGAGTGCCAAATATTGTATATATTTGCACCTTTTTATTGGCATTTAACTCATCATTTGTGCACTAACGCTCCATTTTATCCCATATTCTGTGTTTTCGTTTTTTTCAATAATAAATAATTTTCTCAATTAATTTTGCATTTTTAGGTACTAAATAAAGCCTGGTTAACTCACGGAGCGAAAAGAGCAAAGAAACGGCAAAGACTCCCGCAGAAAGGCAGCGAAGAATAATGTTTGCAAGAGACGGATCAACTAGAAGTGGGCTTGAAGAGGAAGAATTGTCCTTAAAGAAGATATGGGCTTGGCATACCCAAGGCCCAAAACCCATACCCAAATCCATTTCCAATATCCATACCCATTTCCATGAGAGCCGTCAGATTGGATCCATCACATCATCCAACGTTCGCCTCATCACCGAGCATCAAATCTTGAAGCTCCTGTCAAACATCATAGTACCTAACTCCAATCTAAGCCGTCAGAATTGTTGTACCACGCATCCAATGGTCGCTACAAGCTTGTTCCATCTTAGCCATTCGATTCAATCCAGATGTGATCATCCAACGTATCTTCTTCGCTGGACATCGAATTTGCTACAACCACTCTACACTACAACACCTAACAACTATACCCAAACACTCCCTAACCCATTCTCCATCGGATTCTTCTCCTATTCTTCCAAAATTTCTCCTTCTTCCCCGACCAACAGACCTGCAACACCATTCTTCAACTTCTTCTCGAGCTTCACCATCACTACCTTCACCCGACACCACAGCAGACTAACCCTAAACCCTAGACTCTCTCTATCTTAGTTTTAGCTTCTCGCAAAGACGCTACAACCAAGAAAGAGAGAACTAGGGTTTTTAGCAGAGGCAATGTAAGAGACAATTGGAGCAGGAGGAGTAGCAGAGAAGGAAGACAAGACATGGGTCGAGGGGGAGACAACAAAAGCAGAGACGGGTGAGCTTTAATTTTAATTTTCAATGTAAACCCTAATTTGGGAATTTTGGGGGAAACTGTTAAGAACCCTAATTTTGGGTATAAATAGAACATGGTATTGTGTGTTTGTGGGTATGCCTGGATTAGCCGGTGCACCAAGCAGTAGTTCATGTTTGATTTCATTATCACCATGATGTTCTAATTTCATAGTTAGGGTTTAGATGAAACCATTAATCCATTGCTACATTTGGTTAGTGTATTGATATTGTTCATTTTGTGCTATAATGTTTTGGATAAATATAATCTGAGCCTTCAGCATTTTGCTCTCACAGTGTATGCCATGTATCCATTGTAGTTAGAGTAACACTACCTTGATTGTGCTACAACTCATGCTTAATTGATTGTTGTTAGATCCTTTGACTAGTTGTGCCCTGAAAAGACAGTTAGTACTTTGGAGAAATACCTTAGTTGCGATTAGAATATCCATATCAGGGTTGTTTAATTATCTAAGTGATTGATCTGCGGTTAGTTTGTCTTGTGAGAGGGAAGCTAATACTAGGGTTAGGAATCATCTTAGTGACACTAAACTATCCTCCTGAAACTGCCCTGGATAGGCGGAATACCACCGGTATCCATTATAAGGGACTAGAACATTGTTGAGATTGAATTGGATTGGTATGGTTAAGAGGTGGATTCGACTGCCCTAGCATCATATTTATCTGCTTGTTAGATTACTTTTGTTTTCGTTTTTGTTATCTCTGTTACTACCATCATCTCCGTCGTATCGACAAAACAAAACCCCCTTTCGTGCTACTCTTGTTTCGAATCAGTTATAGTTAAAACCATAGTTTCAAATCTACACCCACCTTGTCCCTGTGGATCGACCTGTGCTTGCCCGGTGTTACATTGTGACACTGTGCACTTGCAGTTAGACATAGTCGTAGGTACTCTTTCAAGTCCTACCACATTCCAGTCGCACCACCGTGCCAAGGGCATGCCAGCCACATCTCCGCGCCAAAGGCATACATGCCAGCCGCACCACCGTTCCAACGACATGCCATCCATGCCAGCCACATCTCCTCGCCAAAAGCATACCACGCCAGTGATAGACACATTTTTGTGTCCGATTTGTCTCGATTCTATATATTGTTAGGGCTCATTTTTGTACTTATTATGGTGTTTTATTTATTTGTAGGTATTTTTGGCTAATAAACATATTTGGAAAAATTTGGCTCGAAAAGTTTTCGGAAAGCACCCGGAAGACATTTGCTATTCGGAATCTCACTTTGGATAAGGAGTAACCTAATTACTAAGGGGCATCTCATTTCCAGGCTGTTGCTAATCGCACCCCTACTCTGGATAAGGGGCAACCATCTTCAACATCCAAAAACCAGGATTTTGGCGGGGAAAAAGTGCAATTAAAGAACAGTTTTGTCAATCGTGATTTGGAGTAGTTTGAGGTCGATTAAACCTCTGATTTTCATAGGATAGACTCCTTATGGGTCCAGGAATCTGATATGGGTGTTTAAATCGATTAGACTGGGCTCAATCGACGGATTTTTCTCACAACAGGAAATATGGAAAGTCACATGTGTGACCTGTTTTAGGGAGTTTTAGAGAGATTAAAACGTTGTAAACCTTCCCAAAGATTTGTATCTATCTAAGGAAGAGTTTAGAATAAAAAGGAAAGCTCAGAAACGTGTAGAAATCCTAAAACAAGAAATTTCCGCAACTTGGACGTGAAGATAAGGAAAGAGATTTTCGAAGATGTGGGAGAGATTTAATCGGTATTTTTGATATAAATAGATGTCTTGGGTCATATAGAAGAGGTGTCGAGAGTTTGGGAACCTAAGAAGAGCCAGAGAAGAAGAAATCAGAGCTTTACCAAACTCTGTTTCTGCTGCTGCTGCTGCTGAAGAAGAAGAACGCGAAGAACATTGACGCTCGGTAAACAGTCGCAGAACAGTGTCGTTGTTTAACAGATGAAGAACATTAAGTTGTTCAGGGCAGTCTTATTCTAGGGTCTTAAAATCAGCGACAAAGCAACAGTTTTTCTGTAACAGTTCCATTGTAACAGCTGTATTGCAACAGCAATACACTCTTGCAAACAGTCTGTGTTATTACTTTTCACTCTTTTAATCATCTTTTGAGCAAAAAACACATATTTTGAGATCATGATTAATATGAGGAGCTAAACCCCATTGTTGAGGCGATAGATGAAGCTATTTTTCCAACAAAAAGTGGTATATTTTATTTTATCTTTTTATTTGCAATAATTATATGATTATTTGCCTTGAACTATTATTGAATATGATTTTTATTTGAGTGATTGTGATCTATTTTGATGGAGTATGCTTGGTTTTAAGACTTTTGATGCTTCATACTTGGTATTTACAATTATTACTTTTGAAAATCTACTTGTTGCAATATTTTAGAATCAAATTAAACAAGAAAATTGCATAAATATAAGTATTGGTTTAATCACTTTGAACTTGGAAAATAGTGGAATCTTAGCCTCAGTGTTTCTTTTAGTGTTGATATCATCTTTGATTGAGTTTGCTATAATTTTTAGTGAGTTTTCTATTTTAATATTGGAATTCAAGTCTAATTAATATCCTTCACAAGTCTGAGAATCGAACCACTTTTACCACTATCTACAAATCACATCAATTTTTGGCGCCGCCGACGCGGACTTGTTTTTAGGGTTTTAGATTTATTTATTTATTTATTTTTTTAATTTTTAATTTTTTTTATTTTTTTTGTCCTTTTTATGTTTTTGGGTATTTATCTTGTGTCTACAGGTTCTGGATCATAAAGAAAATTGAGCCAAGGAGTTTGGTGATTTCATAAAGACTTGGAGCTAAAGATTAAAGCAAAAAGACAGAAAAGAAGACAATTTTATTTTAGACAATTTTAGTTTAGGGTTTGTTTATTTTATTTTAAAAAAAAAACTGTATGAGGGTTTATTATTTTTGTAATTTTTCTTTATTTTTTTTTTGGACTTTTGGACTTTTGGACTTTGGGACATTATTTTTTTTTATTACCCTACGGAAGGGTACTTTAAATATAAACTGTTTGCAGAGAAGGAGGACAATTACGATATTGTCTCTGCACCTTGGGTTCGTACACTAGACATCGGAGTCAGTGGCCCGAGTCGACTACAACCGATTCATCCCCCGTCTGGAACGAGAGGTAAGATTCTAAACACTCGCGAATCCCCTGTCAGCGAGTTACTGGACTCCTTCGTATGCATATATGTTGAGGACTGAATACAGACATTTATTTTTCTAGTAAAGGGCAAGGCCTGGCCATACAAGATAAGGGTTCAGATTTCATCACCGTTCTCTTCTTTCCCGCTTTAGGAACACGTAACCTACGCGAACCTAAGCCTAAAATTTTGACTAGAACGAGACCGATAGGGTAACGAGCTTAACAGGAAAGTCATTCGAAAAATATTGGTTACTCTTTTAAACATACTTCGAAGTTATTGACGGTTTCTGTAAGTTGAATGCGTGACTGCGCCGCCTTGTAATACCGGTGAGGCCTTGGGTATCAAAGCTCCACCGAGGTTCCCTCGCCTCTATTCAACTTACGTTAACTCAGATTGATTCCGGAGGGGTTTGCTTAAATTGTAATGAATTCCCGTTCGAAGGATTAGAAGCTGGTCTAGAAACAATCTAAGTGGAGCCATTATGCTTTTTGTTTGCTAGAAATCAATAGGCTTGATTTGGTTGAGTCGGCCTTGATCTGTGTTTGCTTACCATTCCAATTTAGAAAATTCTATTGTATGCCTGAACGTAAAAGAGACGCACTAGGTAGATTTGTTAAATAGAAACCTAGTAGTTCGAAGCGTCTCGATTACCTTAATCTAGAAAGTATGTCTTTTGAAGAGTCTGTTTTGAACGTTCTTTGACTGAGGAGAGAATCCGTGTTGCTCTGATAGCGCCAGAAATGGCAACTTTGAAAGCTTTGTTGAATCCAACTAGGACTACCCGTCTTTCGTGTATTAAGTTAGCTGAAACGGAGGCACCCTATGAACCGAAACCTTGGACCTTACAGATGCTCCCAATCTTTTTAGTGAAAGAAAATGAAAACCTTTATTACCATGTTAGGGATTTTGAGGAAATTTGTAGTACTCTAAGAATTAGAGGCTTAGATGATGATGCTTTGAAACTTAGGTTATTCCCATTTTCCCTGAAAGATAAGGCCAAGTCGTGGCTGTATAGTTTGGACTCCGAGTCAATTGAGACATATGAACAACTTACATCTGCCTTTTTCAATAAGTTCTTCCCTAGGCACAAAACATCGTCTATTAGGACGCAAATATGCACATTTTCACAACAAGAGGGAGAATCTTTATATAGGTATTTGGAAAGGTTCAATGATTTATTATCCCAGTGTCCTCATCATGGTTTAGAAAAGGTTAGGCTAGTTCAGATCCTTTATGAGGGTTTAGATTATTCCACAACGACCATGGTTGAGTCTCTATGCACTGGTGGATTTGAAAACCAAACTGTTGATGCGGCGATGGAATTTTTTAATGAAATCGCCGAAAAAACCCAGCAATGGGAAAATAGTAGGGCACCCCAGAAAACAATTCTTTTAAGTAGAGGAAACGTTAATAGGGTAGAAGGAGACTATGAATCAGATGCCAAAATTGCTGCTATAGCAAAAAGGTTAGAAGCCTTAGAAGTGGGCCAGACTAGTGGTAGAGTGGAGCCTTTTTGGGAAGGCCAGAATATTGAAGAGAAGGCCAATGCTCTTTATAATAACACTAGATTTGATAACCGTCAAAAGATTGACCTATATTCAGAAACCTATAATCCTGGCTGGAGAAACCATCCGAACCTTTCATGGTCTAAGGGCCAAAGTCAAGGTCAGTTTAGTAATTCTAATGCTCCCCCAGGTTTTGGCTATACTAAGAATCCTTCAGGACTAGCTCAGTTTCAGAATCAGTCAGATAAGAAAATCCTAAGTTTAGAGGAATCTCTCGCCTTGTTAACTCAGCAAACTGCAAAATTCCAGTTATCCGTAGAGCAGAGTCTACAAGCTAGTAACAGGATAGAACAAGAAAATAGTCTGGCTATTTTCGAGTCAAAAACCCAGGTTGGTCTGATAAGTGA
Organism: Papaver somniferum; assembly: GCF_003573695.1. Taxonomy (NCBI): domain Eukaryota; kingdom Viridiplantae; phylum Streptophyta; class Magnoliopsida; order Ranunculales; family Papaveraceae; genus Papaver; species Papaver somniferum. Next base: position 12,591,055 of record NW_020622934.1, read on the forward strand.
TTCTTTGAGAGAAAAAGGTAAGTTTCCTAGTCAAACACAACCCAACACTAGAGGAGTTCATGAATTAGGTACAAAACCATCGAATCAATTGAATGTTGTTAGAACCCTTAGAAGTGGTAGAGTTGTAGACAATAAGGTAACCATGCCCGATAGTGAACATACTGTAGTTCACCCTTCAGGATCTCACCTCTCAGGAACAGTAGCTGAAGAGAATGATAAAGTTTCTGATGATGTGAATTCGGTTCCTGAAAGGTCTGATTTTAGGCCTAGAGCCCCATTTCCTCAGCTATTAGTACCAACAAAGAAGGAATCGAACTTTAATGACATAGTGGAGGTTTTTAAGCAAGTTACCATAAACCTTCCCTTATTAGATGCAATTAGGCAAATTCCTGCTTATGCCAAGTTCCTTAAGGATATGTGTACGCGAAAGCGAAAACTTAGCGTCCATAAGAAAGCCTTTTTAGCTAGTCACGTAAGTTCAATCATTCAGAACACCACAACTCCAAAGTACAAAGACTCAGGTTCTCCTACCATTGCTTGCACAATAGGTAACTTCCGGGTAGAAAAATCTTTACTTGACTTAGGAGCCAGTGTGAACTTACTGCCATTCCATGTATACTTACATCTAGGACTTGGTGAAATGAAACCTACTCAGATGACACTGCAGTTAGCTGATAGGTCTATTAAAATCCCTCGAGGTGTTATCGAGGATGTTCTTATTGAGGTCGACAAGTTTATTTATCCAGTGGATTTCGTGGTCCTAGATACCCAACCTGTCCCTGACCTAGAGAACCAGATACCTGTGATTTTAGGTCGCCCATTTTTAGCTACGTCTAATGCGATCATTAACTGTCGAAATGGTGTGATGAGTTTATCTTTTGGAAATATTACTATGGAGATGAACATTTTTAATGTCAGTAAGCAACCTCATGAGCTAGATGACACATGTGTTGAGGAGGTGAACATGATAGAAGCCTTAGTTCAGGAGTCATTACCAAACATCTTGTCTGAAGACCCATTAGAAAGTTGTCTATTCCATTTTAGTTTAGATTCTGACGACGGCAGCACTATTGAAAAGGTGAATGCTCTATTAGATTCTACCCCAGTGTTAGACACTGATAGATGGAAAGCTATGTTCGAACTGTTACCAGTTTCTGAGACTACCCTAATTCCTTCTTTAGAAGAGCCCCAAAAGTTGGATCTTAAACCGCTACCCGATACTTTAAAGTATGTGTTTTTAGGCCCATCTGAGACTTTACCTGTGATTGTAGCTTCCAATTTGGATAGTGATCAGTAAAGTAGGCTAGTAAATATACTTCAAGACAATAAGGAATCTTTAGGGTGGACTATATAAGACATTAAGGGTATAAGTCCTACTGTGTGTATGCATCAGATTCATTTAGAGGAAGACTCCAAACCTTCTAGGGAGATGCAACTTCGACTGAAACCTAACATGAAAGAGGTAGTTCGAAAAGAGGTGCTTAAGTTGTTAGATGCGGGTATTATTTACCCAATTTCAGACAGTAAGTGGGTCAGCCCTGTTCAGGTTGTCCCCAAGAAATCAGGTATCACTGTAGTCCAGAATGATAATAATGAATTAATCCCAACCCGAGTGACCACGGGATGGCGTGTGTGTATTGACTATAGGAAATTGAACAAGGTCACAAGGAAGGATCACTTTCCCCTTCCTTTTATCGACCAAATGCTAGAGCGATTAGCTGTACATAGTCACTATTGGTTCTTAGATGGCTACTCCGGTTATAATCAGATCGTTATTTCCCCAGAAGACCAAGAGAAAAACACTTTTACCTGTCCCTTTGGTACCTTTGCGTATAGACGCATGCCTTTCGGGCTATGTGATGCCCCTGCAACTTTTCAGCATTGTATGATGAGCATATTTTCTGATATGGTAGAATGGTTCTTAGAGGTCTTTATGGATGATTTTTCAGTGTTTGGTTCATCTTTCGATGAGTGCTTGCATCATTTGACATTAGTGTTGACTAGGTGTAAGGAAAAAAATTTAGTTCTTAATTGGGAAAAATGTCAGTTCATGGTTAAATCAGGAATTGTATTAGGGCACATCGTCTCTTCGAAGGGTATAAAGGTAGACAAAGCCAAAGTTGGCCTTATTAAGACTTTACAGGTCCCAAAAACCGTAAAATATATTAGGTCATTCCTAGGGCATGCAGGTTTTTACCGTCGATTCATTAAGGATTTTAGCTTGATTTTTAGACCTCTTTGCTATTTGCTTGCAAAAGATGTTAAGTTTGTCTTTGATGATGCTTGTTTAGAGGCTTTTGAGAAGCTTAAAACTTTACTCACTACCGCCCCGATAGTCCAGGAACCTAACTGGAACCTACCCTTTGAGATTATGTGTGATTCTTCAGATTATGCTATAGGCGTCGTTTTAGGACAACGAGAAAACAAATTAATTCATGTGATTTATTATGATAGCAAAACTATAAATGATGCCCAAATGAACTACACAACTACCGAGAAGGAACTTTTAGCCATCGTGTTTGCCTTGGATAAGTTTAGGTCCTACCTATTAGGTTCTAAGATCATAATCTATACAGATCATGCTACTTTGAAATACCTTTTATCTAAGAAGGATACCAAACCTAGATTGATTAGATGGATCCTATTGTTACAGGAATTTTCCCCAGACATTAGAGACAAAAAGGGTGTAGAAAATGTAGTAGCAGATCACTTGTCTAGGCTAGTTGTTAGTTCCCCTAGTGATTCCCTTCCTATAAGGGATAGCTTTCCTGATGAACAATTGTTCTCTGTTTCCCAATCACCTTGGTATGCAGATATAGTGAATTATCTTGTTACTGGTCGAACCCCTCAACATTGGGGTAAGCAAGATCGTTCTAGGTTTTTAGTCGAGGTTAAGAATTTCTTTTGGGACGATCCTTATCTGTTTAAGTATTGTCCGGACCAGATTATTAGGAGATGTGTATCTGAGAGTGACCAGTCTAGTATTATCTCCTTTTGTCATGAACATGCATGTGGGGGTCATTTTAGTGCTAAGAAGACTGCTGCTAAGATTTTGCAGTGTGGATTTTACTGGCCTTCGTTGATTAAAGATTCCATAGTCATTATGTTTCTTGTGAGCGTTTCCATAAGTTAGGAACCATTTCCCGTAGAAATATGATGCCTTTGAACCCTATTTTAGTGATTGAGGTCTTTGATGTGTGGGGCATTGATTTTATGGGTCCATTTTCTATTTCGTTTGGTTATTTTTACATACTTGTTACTATAGACTATGTGTCTAAGTGGGTTGAGGCAGTTCCGTGTAGAACGAATGACCACAGGGCGTAGTCCAGTTTTTGAAAGAGAATAAACTTACACGTTTTGGTACGCCGCGAGCTATAATTAGTGATGGAGGTTCACACTTTTGTAATAGACCGTTTTCTCTTTTAATGAAACAATACGGTATTACCCATAAAGTAGCAACCCCATATCGCCCTCAGACTAGTGGTCAAGTAGAGGTTTCCAATAGGGAAATTAAACGTATTCTAGAGAAAACAGTTAATCCAAATAGGAAAGACTGGTCGTCGAGGCTTACTGATGCCTTATGGGCTTACCGTACTGCGTTTAAGACACCCATTGGAATGTCACCTTATCGTTTAGTGTTTGGCAAGGCATGTCACCTGCCTGTTGAGTTAGAACATCGAGACTATTGTTCTATTAAGAACTTAAACTTTTCACTTGACAAGGCAGGAGCTCAAAGAAAGCTCCAGCTCAATGAGTTGGACGAGATTCTTAGAGATGCATACGATAGTGCTAAGGAGTATACGAACAAAATGAAACTTGTGCATGATAGGAATATTTTACGAAAGTCATTTTCTCCAGGTCAAAATTTTCTTCTGCATGACATTCGTTTGCATCTATTCCTCGGGAAGTTGCGCTCTCGGTGGACCGGTCCTTTTGTGGTCCGTACTGTTTTTCCTCATGGCGTTGTTGAGATTGAGACACCAGATGGTAGTAGTTCTTCAAAGGTTAACGGTCAGCGATCGAAGCCCTTTTTAGAGCCTTTTCCTACAGGTGATGTTGAGGAGGTCCCTCTAGAGGATCCTGTTTACCTTGATTGACCATCGAGGCGATTTTATATGTTGTATAATATTTTTGTAGGTTTTTGGTTACACTTCACCCAGGTACTATCTTTCCGACTTCTCTCTTTACTATTTTCTCATGTTACTTATATTTTTGGTACTGTTCTTTGATTAGAAACATTGAGGACAATGTTAGATTTAAGTTTGGGGGTGGGGTAGAACTTTTTGCTACCTTTTCGTTGCAATAAATAAACTCCAGAGCATAGAAATTTATCCCTATTAAGGATGGCACTAACCAATCTAAGTGGATGGAAGCATTTTGGTTGTAGGAGTTGAGGAACCAATCTGACTAGATGGCAACATCTAAAGAGTCTATTCATAAAAGCACAGAGCTCAGGTGTTAGAAATAACATGATAGTTTCACCATATCTCGTTGAGTCCTTTTCACTTCTGTTTTTATTTTGTTTTGTTTTTAAACTATGTTTCTCTAAGTGATTAGGTGGGGCTCACGATTCAAGTTGTTACCAATGATAGGGTGAATTAGAGTGATTGAGATATAAAAAAAAAAAAAGACCAGACCATCAGACCAACAGGAATAAATTCAATAAAGTCGACCACTGGAACCCTTGTATATGCCAGTTGTGTTGCCCTAGAGTTAGGATTATTAATCATTGATTCCCTTGTATATGCCAGTGTGTTGATATTAGTCAGACTAGTATCTCAGTCCATTAGGATAGGTTCATTTTGGCGGAGGCCTTCAGACAGATATGAGAAACACCGTTCACCTAGTAAACATCAAAACCATCTATGTTTTTCTATATCCATCTTCTTGATCTATCCATGTGATTAGTTTTGACTCTGGATATTGATGTCCATAGTGCGACTATCTGAGTAGAGCTCTGTCACTTCATATGAATTTTAGTATGCTTGAGTGCAAACTCGTGTACAACAATTGGAATTTCGCATCAGGGTACTTCCTCCTGTAGTCAATAAGTATGCCAACCAAGGAGATTCTTTAGTGCCTTCCAAGGTTCTATGTAGATAGCTAGGGTCTAAAGTATAAAGGTTTTGTGGGTATGCCTCTGGTAAGCCCTCCGGAGACAACACTCCGCCACTAGGGACACCTAGGGGTTTAAAGGCTTATTGCATACGCTAAATGCTATCGACGATGCCTGCGACAGTGAGTTAGGATTTTATTTCTATTTTATTTTTGCTCGAGGACTAGCAAATAATAGGTTTGGAGGTATTTGATAGACACATTTTTGTGTCCGATTTGTCTGGATTCCATATATTGTTAGGGCTCATTTTTGTACTTATCATGGTGTTTTATTTATTTGTAGGTATTTTTGGCTAATAAACATTTTTGGAAAAAATTGTCTCGAAAAGTTGTCGGAAAGCACCCGGAGGACATTTTCTATTCAGACTCTCGCTTTGGATAAGGGGTAACCTAATTACTAAGGGGCATCCCATTTCCAGGAAGTTGTTAATCGCACCCCTACTCTGGATAAGGGGCAACCATCTTTAACATTCAAAAACCAGGATTTTGGCGGGAAAAAAGTGCAGTTAAAGAACAATTTTGGCAATCGTGATTTGGAGGAGTTTGAGGTCGATTAAACCTATGATTTTCATAGGATAGACTCCTTATGGATCCGGGAATCTTATATGGGTGTTTAAATCGATTAGACTTGGCTCGATCGACGGATTTTTCTCACAACAGAAAATATGGAAAGTCACGTGTGTGACCTATTTTAGGGATTTTTAGAGAGATTAAAACGTTGTAAACCTTCCCAAAGATTTGTATCTATCTAAGGAAGAGTTTAGAATAAAAAGGAAAGCTCAGAAACGGGTAGAAATCCTAAAACAAGAAATTGCCGCAACTTGGCCGTGAAGAGAAGGAAAGAGATTTTGGAAGATTTGGGAGAGATTTAATCGGTATTTTTGATATAAATAGATATCTTGGGTCATATAGAAGAGGTGTCGAGAGTTTGGGAACCTAAGGAGAGCCAGAGAAGAAGAAATCAGAGCTTTACCAAACTCTGTTTCTGCTGCTGCTGTTGCTGAAGAAGAAGAACGCGAAGAACATTGACGCTCGGTAAACAGTCGCAGAACAGTGTCGTTGTTTAACAACTGAAGAACATTAAGCTGTTCAGGGCAGTCTTATTCTAGGGTCTTAAAATCAGCGACAAAGCAACAGTTTTTCTGTAACAGTTCCATTGTAACAGCTGTTTTGCAACACCAATACACTCTTGCAAACAGTCTGTGTTATTACTTTTCACTCTTTTAATCATCTTTTGAGCAACAAACACATATTTTGAGATCATGATTAATATGAGGATCTAAACCCCATTGCTGAGGCGATAGAGGAAGCTATTTTTCCAACAAAAAGTGGTATATTCTATTTTATCTTTTTATTTGCAATAATTATATGATTATTTGCCTTGAACTGTTATTGAATATGATTTTTATTTGAGTGATTGTGATCTATTTTGATGGAGTATACTTAGTTTTAATACTTTTGATGCTTCATACTTGTTATTTACAATTATTATTTTTGAAAATCTACTTGTTGCAATATTTTAGAATCAAATTAAACAAGAAAATTGCATAAATATAAGTATTGGTTTAATCACTTTGAACTTGGAAAATAGTGGAATCTTAGCCTCAGTGTTTCTTTTAGTGTTGATATCATCTTTGATTGAGTTTGCATAATTTTTAGTGAGTTTTCAATTTTAATATTAGAATTTAAGTCTAATTAATATCCTTCACAAGTCTGAGAATCGAACCACTTTTACCACTATCTAAAAATCACATCAGCCAGCTATGCCAGCCACATATCCCCGCCAAAGGCATACCATGCCAGCCGCACCACCGTGCCAACGACATGCCAGCCATGCCAGCCACATCTCTGCGCCAAAGGCATACCATGCCAGCCACACTACCGTGCCAACGGCATGCCAGCAAAATCTACGCGCCAAAGTCATACCATGCCAGCCGCACCACCGTGCCAACGGCATGCCAACCACTTCTCCGCGCCAAAGGCATACCATGCTATCTGCACCACCGTGCCAACGACATGCCATCCATTCCAGCCACATCTCCGCTCCAAATGCATACCATGCCAGCAACACCACCGTGCCAACGGCATGCCAGTCATGCCAGCCACATCTTCGCGCCAAAGGCATACCATGCCAGCCGCACCACCGTGGAAACGACATGCCATCCACATTTCCATGCCAATGGCATGCCATGCCAGCCGCAGCACCATGCCAACGGCATGCAAGCCATGCCAGCCACATCTCCGCGCCAAAGGAACACCATGCCAGATGCACCACCGTTCCAACGACATGCCATCCACATCTCCACGCCAAAGGCATACCATGCCATTCGCAACACCGTGCCAACGACATGCCAACCACATCTCTGCGCCAAAGGCATGCCATGCCAGCTGCACCACCGTGCTAACGGCATGCCAGCCATGCTAGACACATCTCCGCGCCAAAGTCATACCATGCTAGCCGCACCACCATTCCAAAGCCTTACCGGCCATGCCTCCATGTCGCTGGCTACCCTTCCTTCTGAGATGCAAATCTCAGCCGTACAAGTTCGCCACCAAACGCATGGAAACTTCTGGCCCAATGCCAAATTCCACGGTTTATGCCAAAACCCTAAATTTGTCGCGCCCAAAGCCATGCCGGCCTTGCCTCCATGTCGCTGGATGCCAAACAAAGGGTTGTAACAATCGACGGCTACCCTTCCTTATGAGACGCAAATCTCAGTCGTACAAGTTCGCCGCCAAACGCATGGCAACTTCTGGCCCAATGCCAAATTTCACGGTTTATGCCAAAACCCTAATTTGACACCGCCTAAAACATGCCAAAGCCATGCCGGCCATGCCTCTATGCCGCTGGCTGCCAAACGAAGGGTTGCAACAATCAACGGCTACCCTTCCTTTTGATATGCAAATCTCAGCCATACATGTTCGTCACCAAACACACGACAACTTATGGCCCTATGCCAAATTCCCCGGTTTATGCCAAAACCCTAATTTGGCCGCGCCCAAAACATGCCAAAGCTATGCCGGCCATGCCTCCATGCCGCTGGATGCCAAACGAAGGGTTGCAACAATCAACGACTACCCTTCCTTCTGAGATGCAAATCTCAGTCGTACAAGTTCACCACCAAACGCATGACAACTTCTGGCCCAATGCCAAATTCCACGGTTTATGCCAATACCCTAATTTGGTCGCGCCTAAAACATGCCAAAGCCATGCCGTCCATGCCTCCATGCCGCTTGCTTCTAAACGAAGGGTTGCAACAATCAATGGCTACCCTTCCTTCTGAGATGCAAATCTCAGCCATACAAGTTCTCCACCAAACACATGGAAACTTCTGGCCCAATGCCAAATTCCACGGTTTATGCCAAAACCCGAATTTGGTCGCGCCCAAAACATGCCAAAGCCATGTTGGCCATGCCTCCATGTCGCTGGCTGCCAAACAAAGGGTTGCAACAATCGACGGTTACCCTTCCTTCTGAGATGCAAATCTCAGCCGTACAAGTTCGCCACCAAACGCATGGCAACTTCTGGCCCAATTCCAATTCTTGGCCACGGTGCCAAAACCCTAATTTGGCCGTGCCAAGAGCATGCACGAGCCATGTCAGCCATGCACCATGTCGCTGGCTGCCCAACGAAAGGTAGAAACGATCAACGGCTACCCTTCCTCCTGAATTGAAGATCTCAGCCGTACAAGCTTGCCACCAAATGACTTGTGGCAATCTCTTGGCTATGGTGCCAATTCTTGGTCACGACACCAAACCCTAATTGTCCACGTCGAGAACATGCGCAAGCCATGCCGCAGCCACTCCGCTAGATGCCAGCGGAAGGTAGACATAATCAATGGCTACCCTTCCTCTTGAAATGAAAATCTCGGCCGCCGAAGGTCGCCACAGAACCGGCAAGCCTCTCAATATTTATTTTCCATACGTAGAAACATGCTACTCATTTTCCACGAAAACAGTCGAGACATCAAAACATGTCACAAACTGGGAGATGCTCATCAGGGTATTGGTCTGGCGGTTTACAGCGTGGGGTGTACACTACGCCCGTTACAGGAAAGTGTCATAAGAGTGAGGCGGTTAGTAAACACAAGAAGTAATGGTGAAACGTTTCCTTCATTATGGAAACATCAATTCCAAGCGTTACCCGTTACCGCTTTCTTCCATTTACTCAAGCGTTTCCACTTCTTACAAGACCAGGGTACGTTTCGTTGCGACTTGTATAAATAGGTCTCACCTATTTCCACCAAAGGACAAGTTTTGGTCAGGAGAATACAACACTCAAAAATTACTTGTTAGCTTCCCAATCTGCTAGCGTTTCACTTTCTGATACAAGTCGTCGAATAACCACTCTTCCAGAATCAACTATTCTGGTCTCAACACTCTCTTCGCTTCCCTCCCTAAGACCAACCCTTCTCCTTCACTTTGTGACCGAAGCAAGTCTGGAAACGGCCATTTCTTGGTTTAGGCCGGATTTGTACAGATTGATCTCTCGAATCAAAGTACTCCCTTGCAGTACATTTTTTAGGGCTTAGACTCGTTTCTCACCCACACACACGAAATTACCGCAATAAGAAGAAACCGTTTTCACCCTCAAACACCGATGCGGATGTTTTCATGCAGATTTCAATACTGACACTTCGGGAGATTCGTGCTACTCTGCTGTGAGTGAACATTAATCTTCATGTCATGCCAATCATTGAAAGTTCAGTCGGGGAACATAGCATAAGAAAATACTAAGCGGGCCATGCACTAGTAAATAATGCGACAGATTAAAATTTACAAAACATCTGGGATGTTGTTTCAAGCACCATTCTGGATAAATTTCATAAATATGTTGAATTGCTCAATATTATATATGTAAGTGAAAAGGGTTTATGCACTCGTCACTTCTAAATGACCTTTGTTCCTTTACAGGACGACAACGTATTAAAATATAGGGTTTTACAATTTCAACCCTGAGCTAAAACCACCATCAACACAAATTATAAGATGTATTTTCATTTTAAAAGTCATATCAATACCAACATTGTGTTGTCTATATTCTCATGAGGCATCTTCCTATATCTTTGGATGCATAGGAAAATCAAGATTTAGCTTTTTCTATTCTCTTTGTAATCGTAATGTGTATGAGTTTCTCGTAATTCTTTACATATTACTAAATAAACACTTTATATATATATGTGTGTGTGTTTTATTTGGTGTTCCACATTTACTATATTTTTCACCGATCGGTTTGACGATATGCATCTTATTTAAAATAAATATCTGATAATTTTTTCGGACAAACCATAATAATTATTTATAAAATAATTATTAAGTAATTATAGAATCACACATTTTGACAAACTAAGCTTGTCGTTATTTTAGGACAAACGAAATCTATTCTAATAATATTTTGACTAGAATGATTCGTCCTTTTACACCAAAAATAGGACGAACTTTAGCCCGTTTTCGACAGATTCAATCTGTCCTAAATTCCGTGTTTTGAACTAGCGAAAGATAGATGTTAAGTTCAATAAGAAACATGAAAGCTAGTGGTCCCGTCAAGGTGTATAAGGTAATCAAAATATTTAAGAATTAGTAAAATGCAAAAAAAATAATGTGGTCTTAGTTAATTTTAATCTATAGGAGCCATTTAAATTATTAAAAGAATACAATTTAATCTTGAAATCACGTACTAAATAAGATAAATATACAGTTGTTGAACTGTTTGACCTTAATGGCATCCCTACATGTGGTTACCTGCGGGACGCTATTCAGAGAATGGTGGTTGGTGCGTGAAATAACCCTGACAATAGATATACGGAGCCTAGTTAGTAAGTTGGCGACACGAATTTTCCTCACCAATTTTATAATTTTATTCACGTAATTTGTAACTCCGAACCCAAGACGCGTATTATGTGACATTCCCGAATTATTCGTGAATCGTTCACGAACTTTACATATCCCGAATGAAATGTTTTCTTAATTCGCCAGAAATTTTTTAGTTTTTACGTTTTCAAAGGCCCCATTTTTAGGACTTTACTGCCTCCCAAGCATACACGACCCAATATTAGACGTTGATGTAATTTTTATGAAACAAAAATGACTGAAGAGATTTGAAGGTAAATGTGAGAAAGATCTCAAACTCACTAATCAAGCATCTAAACCACTATACCACGTCCTCTTGGATGACTAAGTTGTATATATTATTAATATCATCATATTAAGTTTATTTTTCTTTAAATAACTTACACATATGCATAAAAATTAGACTATAACCTTATAAAAACTATTATTATATATAAATACCGAATTTTCAGAGCCGAACTCATATTTATAAATCGAATTGTACACGTACGTATGCCGTTCCGAATTACTGACGAATCACGTCTCGTTGACCGAATTTTGGATCGAATTTGGATTTTACAAAACTGTATAATACTCTTACGTTTGCTAAATCCCGAATTACTAACTAGGATACGGAGTAATTGAAAACTGCAAAAGTTAACATTTAGCTTTGAAGTCCAAGTTTAGCAATAAAACGGAAAACTAAAAGAACAATTTAATTTTGAGAAATGTCTAAAGTGATTGTAAGTAACTAATTACTTAAATTGATATCCGATGAACACGGTTTCTAACTTATTTATTTGTAAGTCGGCAAGAAAATCCATATTAACTAAAATGGAAACTTGAATGACGTTAAGGGCTCAAAGTTGGAAGAAGGAAAAAAGTAAATATAGAACAATCGTATGTATTAATTTTCTGGTCTTTTGATCAAGGTTTGAAAAACAGGTCACGGCTCAGGTCACGGTTACTGAGCGTGACCATTATATATTTTTTGACGGGTGTGAGCACGTTTCAGGCAAAAATCGCGTTATTTAGGAAAAAACGTGTTTTTTATACGTTATTCTAAAATAACGGGCGTTATAACGGTTAAATAGAAAATGAAAAAGAATTATGGTTTGAAATTCCTATCTAACGGTTACAACGTGCGTGAAAACAGTTATAACGGGTCTAATAACGTTGTTATAACGTTTTCTATACATTATTATTTTACTAGGGCTTAACCCGTACCGTAACGGCACGAGCATAAATTTTTGTAGTTATGCATTTTCCGACATATGAGATATTTTTTTATAATATTCATTAATATAAAGTTTAGCCTTCTTATCATTACAAAAGTAAAGAAAAACCCGATAGATATTTTTATTCTTCACTCCACAAATCGTTTCTAGCATTTTCCTCCTTGACATTCTCCCATGCTATACCTCTCCTTTCTCAAGTATCCTCAAGACATCCATGAAATTATATCGGTATTAATGTATACATATTTTGTACCCCCAAATAAAAGCATTATTTGATATGTTTTTTAGTTTACAAAGATATTTTATTGATTCTTTGAAATGGTATTACCTTTCTGCGTCTTCCTTATTTCAGTGAACGATGTCTCAACCCAACCCTGAAATTATGTCGGAATTAATTTTTACATATTTTGTCCCCCAAAAAACATTATTTGATATGTTTTTTAGTTTTCAAAGATACCTTATCGATCATTTGAAATGGTATCCTTTTTGCGTCTTCCTTATTTCAGTGAACGATGTCTCAAGCCAGATATGAAACTATATAAGAATTAATATTTACATATTTTGTCCTAAAAAACATTATTTAATATATTTTTTTAGTTTACAAAGATATTCTATCGATCCTTCGAAACGGTATTACATTTCTGCATCTTCTTTATTTCAATGAACGATGTTAGGATCTTCATGGACCATAGGAACCTACTATGGGCCCGACTACATAGCACCAATATTGTGCCTACTTGACCATCTTGGGATAAGAGGTGTGCGGTTTTAATCTAAAGCGCATCGGTGCTACGTAAGGAGATGCCCAAGCTTATTAAGCTCCACATGTACTCCTCTTTCTTCCATGTTAGACTATCCCTAGCTATACATATGTGGTTTATTGCACCACATACTCTAACAATCTCCACCTTGGCGAGATTAAACCACTTCACCTGTCTAATAAGACTCCACCATATGATTACTATCTTTATATGCTACCCATCAATCATGATTAATGTCACATGCGCCTTGGAATCCTACTCCAGTTGAGTTAATGAGAAGGAAATAACTAACTCCACCTTGACCATTTGCTTGCCCACCTAGAACCCTGCACCACTTGAGATTTAATGTGTGAGACACTAACTCCACCTTGAGCGCTAGTTCCACCTTGAGAATTGTCTTGCCGATCTGGAACCTTGCTCCATCTGAGTTAATGGGTGAGACACTAACTCCACCTTGAGCGCCAGTTCAAATTTGGGCCTTGCCTGCTCCACATTGAGTCTGACTCCGCTTGCTCCCTAAACCGGGTGACATACACAACAACTTTTACGTTCGAACAACATCCTCAACCATTAGGCTCTGATACCGATTTTTAGGATTTTCACGGACCATCCGACACTACTCAGGGACCGACCACATAACCCTGAACCCCACTTGACCACCCTGGGATAAGAGGTGGGGGGTTTTAACTAAAAGGCCTTGGTGCTATGTATGGAGATTCCCAAGCTTATTAAGTTCCACATGTATTCCTCTTTATAGTTAATCTTATTAAGCTTATTAATAAGCTTAACTATAGACTATCCCTATCTATGCATATGTGGTTTATCACGCCACATACTCCAACAACCGAGCGGAACCAAAATATTAAACTATGTAAGATGTAACAAAATTACAACACCTGAACTCATTCTTCCCAAGAATATTTGTGTAGATATTAGTTGTATTTGGATCTTTGTTTCCTTTTCCCCTTTAAGAATAGTCTAAAAAGAGTAAAACTCAGGGTAAGAAGAGTTCGTAATTTAATTGGTTCATCTGTTATTGTGATTACATAGTTATTTTAACGATAACAATGAAAAATTAAGGTCAATCTATTAAAGTTACCGCCTTTACTAAAACCATATATATTATGTATGTAATTCAATTCGATAGGAAGAGTTCACCGAATGGAATATAGGTAATGGGTTGTCCTTTCGTAACATTATGGCATTTTTAACGTAGTTGGATCTATAGTTGGTAAAAAGCATTGTATTTATGCGTTCTCGGGCGAGAGTAATCTAGGGATGGGATACCTCCCATAAAATTGTTGATTGATGACCGCATCTGTGTCAGTTGAAATTTCCACACTGTCGGATTACCGCAGTGATTATATAAGCGGGGACAATATTGGCGGAGGATCAATTCCTTAAAAATGGTATTAGAGTCGACCAAGGGTTACTTATCACGTTTGAAAGAGTATGCTTGATGGATTGTGTCGGGAAAAGGTCTCATGAGTGAGAAAAAAATGCCAGAGTACTCCGACTCAGCAGGTAGGATTCGTCAAATAAAATATAGGTAATGGCTTGTCCTTTCCTAACACCAAGACATTTTCAGCATAATTGGCTTCATAGTTTGCAAAAAATCTCTATAGTTAAGCATGTTAAGTATTGAGTAATCCTGAGATGGGTGACCTCCTGCGAAGCTGCTGCTGGATGACCGCGGCGGTATTCAAAACCCCATACTATCAGATGACTACAGTGGTTAAGTGAGGACATTATTGGTAAAGGGTCAGTCCATTACATTTTACAACCTTAAACTTCCAAATGTGAGGTTATTCATTGCATAAAAATATAAAACCATGATTAGTTAGTAAGTCAAATCGTTAAGTACTTAACCTAATAACAATACTCTAAACTAACAACAAACTCTGTTATCCATTATCATTGAATAAAAATAATGTTAAACCATCTATCAAGAAATACGTGAGACGATGCGAAATTACTCACTGGGCACCAATATTTGCCACCGTCACTATGGTCCGCTTACATAATTGTTAGCCAATCTAACTAAGTTTGGTGTTGCTTTTTTTTCTTCAAGAAAAAGTACTTTGAAAACATATTCATAGAATTATTTTTTCATCCAAGTATTTGGTAAAGATGTCATAAAGTGAGTTTTATGCAAAACACTTCCATAATCTATCAATTTTTAAAGTGGGGGATAAGGAAAGCTTCAAAAGCAAATGCTATAGTTCACCCTAATCTCATATTTTTTTATTTTCAAATTCTATCTAATCTTTTTTATAACTGACAAAAATTATCCTTGAATGCATATATATCACCGATTTCTATTCATATATTTTAGAGCAAGGATCCCTTCACACTTTTATTATCACACTATCTCACACGTTGAGGGTCATTTTTGTGAATAAAAACCAAATCGTAACGGATTTGAAGCTAATATTTTTAGGAAATATTCCTCTCACCGAGTTCTACATGCCTACCAAAAATGAGCACATTCCGAAATATAAAACCTCACAATCTACCGGTCTTAATTTCGACGGCCAGAAATCCGAAGATTTTCAACGACTCATTTTCAAAGTAGTAGATGATGATGTTATATGTCTCGGAATACGCTCATTTTTTTGTAGAACTCGAGAGGAACATATCTTCAAAATATTAGCTTCAGATCCGTTACGGTTTAGTTTTAATTCGCAAAAATGACGCCGAACGTGTGAGATAGTGTGCTAATAAAAGTGTAAGGGGATCCCTCCTCTATATTTTATTCTTTAAAGATAATTATTTTTTATTTACAAACTACATTTTATGTTATACCGTATCACTGAAATACACTTTAATTCATCAACAATCAATATTAAGGAATTATTGATTTTCCAAGAGTGGTTAAGAAAAATAATATTCCCTCCGTTTCTGGAAAAGTGTTACTTTCACTTTTTAAATTTGGCCTATTTTTAGGCTAAAATGAAAAAGTGAAAGTAACACTTTTCCAGAAACGGAGGTAGTACATTTTAGTAATAATACTAATTAGTAAATTTAATCTTACATATATGTACTCTAATAGCAGAAAATTTTACTTATTTTAAGCACAATAAAATAAAATAGATAACAATTATTAGAGATTTTTTTTTCATTTTCTCACTAACTATAGCTGAACCTCATATTTCTCAGACACAATTTGATAACTTTTTTTAAATAATTTTAGCGTTATTTTATAATTTGCAACCACTCAATTATTTTTTTTTAACATAGCTTGGCACAGTAACGTAGATTGCAAAAGCACTTTTATAAAGCTCGCAGCAATACCAAACTAATTCTAAGTATTAACTAATAAAAATATTTATTATCATTATTAGAAGAATAATTTATATATTATCATTTTTAATTTGATATTTAATAACATAAATCATGAAAAATTAATAGAGTATTTATTACGAAGAATTAAGGAAACTTAATGACATGATAAATTTGGTCTGTTAGATGCATTTCTAATCCAAATCACAACCACCACTTATGACAAACGATTACATCCCTAGATTTATCTCTTTTGAGGAAAAATCTGAACCGCCACTTACATAGGCAAAGTTAACCAAACTATGCTTTATATTCTTGATTCTTTTATCTTTAAAATATTAATTGTAATTTTTTAATCTTTAACTTAAAATATAAAGAATTGTAAGAAAATATTTTTATATTTTTTTTTATTAAAAAACGGTAATAACTGACGTGAAAACGGGAAAAATGGTCTAAAAGACTTACGTTAAAATGTTATTTAGATGGAAAAACGTAAAATTCAATTTTAGAAAAGCGATTATAACGTGTGTGAAAACGGAAAAACGGTCCTAAAACTGTCGTTATCTCCTATTTATCGGCATTATATAGACACGGGGTTCATGGACACTCACGACCACGGTATATAGGTGTGACCGTTTTAACGAGCGTGTTGGGGATCATCCATTTCCCCCTGGTTTCTAAAGAGTGTGTTGAAATGCTATCTTTGAAAAAGAATATTTACTACGAAGGATTATTGGTTATTATATTAGAATTCATGGAAGTACTGTTTTACTTTGTTGTTAAATATAATTAATTCAATTACATCAAAAGTAGTATATTATGCATTGACTTAATTATATTTATTTGAATTGAGTTTAGGATTTTCTCATAATATATTTTTAATGGAAAATCCCGAATTGTATGGGTACTGAAAAGACGAGGGTACCCAAGTATACCACAATATTTTAATTTATACACCAATAAGTCCTCTACATAATGTGATCGTCTATGGACTGAGTCGAGACAATACAACAAATTCGACTCACACTTCGTATAACCGGCTAGAGATACGAGATCGAGACAACACAACAACAAGATTACTTGTGTGATTGACTATGGACACAAGATGGAGATGATACAACAACAATGTGTGCACTTGATAATATGTTCGGTAATAACCGAAACTCTATAGGACCAATATCAAGTGTTACAGAATTAACGTACAAATGCGATTTACTTTAATTATAATAAAACAATTATAATGCGAAAAAGTAAAATAAATGACGCAGCAAGATTTTGTTAACGAGGAAACCGCAAATGCAAAATAAACCCGGTACCTAGTCCAGTTTTGAATACTCTCAGAATTAAGCCGCCATACAAAATCTAATGACAACTTCGTATAGTTGAGACCAAGCATACTACCCCTAGCTACTTAGTTTCGTCATTATCCCTGCGCCTTCGGTTTCTAGAATCACGTGCGTGAATAGCAAGTCTTTTGAATCGTATTCCAAACAACAAAGGAAGAATCTGTTTGGTAACCACTCTAATCAATATTGCTAAAGATATTTGAGTCGTTGACAAAGGCTCTTATGTTTAATCTAATAAACTCCTTTGTCTGGTTAGATCAATGCTAATATTGATTACCGAAATAATCAAGTTCTAGATTCGTACTCAATCGATATATATCTAAAAGAGAAACTATAGAGAGTTGTCGATCTCACGCAACTAATCAATCAGATCTATCAAATTTAAACTGATTCTAATTGGATCTCATTTGATCAAGGTTTGTGCACTAAATACACAAGATACGAAAACTAATAAGAATTCTTCTTCGTCTTCAAATATTATATTGCCTTCAAATACCTGCACAACAATACTTGAATCCTCTTGTGATCAATCACGCACAGAAAAAAGTCTGTTAACAGTAGATTATCACAAGATGTCTTTAGATCCAAAGATGGTTCTAAAGATCTCGTCAATACTTTGATCTAGTCTAAGTGAATCTTATATCAGAAGAGAAGATTCTCAAGAATAAACAAATTAGGTGCAATCAAAGTTTCAACATCCGTTAGTCAATCAAATCAATAATAAAAAACTAATAACACTGCAATTATCTAATTTCCCACCAACGGTACTCGTAGAGCTTCTTGATCCCATAGAAGCGTTTAAACGAGTGGTCGTAAGAGATTTCACCTAATTAGGATACCTTCATCTCCGAATAGACGTCTCCACCAGAAACAACAAGAAATGAGGTTTGCCTGGATCTTAGGATAGTTTGCAAGAAATGAAAACTCAAGTATTTATAAACCAAGGTTGTTTGCACAACAAGGAAATTCCAAAACCAAAAAAATATTCTCTAGATATGCATTAAAGTACCTAATTCCGGTTTTCCTATTTCCACTTAAATGCCAAACCTATATTTCCGAAAACTCTCATAGAAAACTTATGTTATTAGTCTAGCGCATTAACTAATAATATTTTCCATAGGATATGCTTTATTTGCTGGTAATTATAACATATATGATGAAAATCATGATTAAATATTTTTCAATTTTTCGGACAAAGGATCACCTTGAGTATCAAGGAATATATTTGAACATTAAATGATGGGAGTTATGTACATGTTCAAATATGTCGACATCTAAAAGTTTTTTAGCAAACCCTAATTCCAGGCTTCACATAAAATTTACAGAGATATGTGAATATTGGAAACTTGGATTTGCTTCTTGGGATCGGTTGTACCAACTTCACAATGTAAGTTGTGATCAGTTATACCATGTTTCCCAAACCATATTGTGACAAGTTACACCTTGCTTCCCAGAGGTAGCTTGTGATCGGTTACACCTTACATCCTGAGTTAGCTTGTGACCGGTTACACCTTGATTCCCAAAGGTATCTTGTGATCGATTACAACTAACTTCCCAATTCATCTTGTGACCGGTTATACCTTGGTTCCCAAAGTAACTAATGACCGGTTACAACTTGCATTCCAATATAGATTGTGATTGGTTATAACTAGATTTACAACGAAGCTCATGACCGCAAAAAACTAGATTATATAGTCTATGACCGGTTATGCCATAAATCTTAACAAGTTAAAATAGGTTCTACCAATCATACCTGTATAATGCACACATAATCAAATAATATATATAATAGAGTATGTCGATGTTGTATTTATGAAGTTCCAAAAGATAACCATTTATACTTCGTTTATATGTTTTCCTTGAAAATTTGATCATACTATTATGACCAAGTCACATCATTAGAGTATTATATAAAATATATATAGCTTTGCATGTTATTTTTTCAATATAACACGAATTGAAAGATACGTCAGGAATGGAAACAAAATCAAGTCAATATTACTAACCTCAAGTGGAAGGATGATGTCGACGTTGTAGTCGTTACTTCTTCACATTCTTCAGGTCTTCGGAGTAATACTTGTACATCTCAACATTCCTAGACTTTCTAGTCTAACCTAAACGAAGTTGACTCTAGTAATTAATCAAGCGACTTTAGATGAGTTTTCATACTAAAATATGAAAACCAAACTTGACATACCAACGCTTGGTGAGTTCAACCGAGCTATGCCCTAACAATCTTCCGCTTTATATGGATCTAAATAATTCTTTATACGCTTGATTCCAAGTTTCAACAACACAATAACCTGCATGTATTCAATAAATAAATTTCGATGTTGACATTTGAATAACAAAAGTTTTTACTCCCTCTAAAGGAAAGCTCGGTAAATATTCAATCCGAACATCTTTGTTATTCCCCTTTTGTAGTCTAAAATAGTACACAGCATTATGATATGTTCCCCCCTTAGTCTATGCTTTACTATTTCGTTAGATATAATGTTTAAGCACAATTATCCTTTCTTAGTGATTAAAAATCACTTGTTTACTCCATATATTTCTCCCCTTTTTGTCACAAAAATGACAAAGGTTCGAGCAAATAAATGTCAAACCGAAATGATCTTACAAATCTATAAGACTTGTACAACCTATAAGAGTTAAGCATGAAGGTTTCATATACCATTTTAGATAACCACTATTAAAACCGAAACTACAAAAGTAATTTAGTTTCAGTATGTTATCAAGGAAATAATTTCCCAAAGCAATTTTCCATATAGTCCAACAAATTGACTAAGATACTTAATTCCATTGTTGAACCGATTGCGTATGTACAATCGCTTGTTTCGATAAGACCAAAGAAAAAATCAGAATTCACTTTATTTCTCTCATCAGTCTATAATTACTCCAAAAATAACTTTGACCTTTCCCTTTAGACAAGAAAAACACTAGGTTAGTTAACTAGTTTTTCTTGTCAAGGAATTCGATCAGACTTGAATAACCGAATCCTCCAATCGATAAGTCTAACTAAGATCAGAATTAACTTAGTTTCTCTTATTCGAAATCATATGGACTAAAAAAATGATCACGTATCTTTTGTTAAGCTAAAAACAATAGATACAAACCAAAACAAATTGACTTGCAATTATTTTTCTCAACCGGAAGCAATTGAAACACATATATATAGCATTGTAAGAACCTCAATTGCACCGAGTTTCGTTAAGCAAAAACACTTGATACCCAACAATAAAGAATATACCAAATCATAAGTCAATAGATTGACACATCTTTTCTTAATCAATCCACACACAACAAAATGAAACATATCAATTGTACCGATTTTTTTTAAGCAAAAGCAAAATATATGCAACATTCAGGCTTTTCTTAAACCGGAAAAACGATTAACTAATAAATAAAATCGTTACCTCAATTTCCGCAGCCACTACTCCCCAAAAAGATATATCATTAAGCGGAAGTTTAAATAAGAACTCCCCCCAGTGTGTTATCATCCTCTTGCAAGAAAAAAAGGACAACAACGAAAATAACCTTTACCAAAGAAAAGTTGAATCGGTTTTAACTAATGTGTTCCAACAACAAAAGTCGAACCCCGAAAAACATATGTTATGCTAAACACAACTTATGTAAACATAAATTGATTATCAACATATTGTGACTTTTTACATATGAGTTTCAATCGGAACACCTTATGATCCTTTGATAAAGCCTACCAACATGGGGTAGAACTTAATCCACTAAATCAAAAAGCCACACAAATCATAAGGGCATTCACCATATGAGATCGAATTAAGGTTAACCGAAATCAGACATCTCATAAATCCAAAAATCACATATCAAAAGTATAGACATTCATACACAGGTTATGTAATCGGAAACTATCACATGAAACAAAAATTATAAAATAATAATTTTTTTCATTCATAATAGACATTGATAGTTTTATTCAAAATAGGCCTTATACAAAATATCGAGATAAATCAATACATTGATGCCTATTTTCTTTAAATAAGGATTTAACCTTATTTTTATTGTCTTTTACTTGTTTCCATACAAGAGTCTTTTTCAATGCCTCTTGCAACAATTCCGTTCAGGAGGAAATCTCGTCGAGCAAAGACTGAAACTTCATCAAAACATCTTTATAATGATTGAGTATGTTCATAAATAAGATGCTTAATATCATTTGATGAGTTCTCATAGGTTGTACTCAATAGCTTTTTATAAGAAATTATACATTTCCATTCAGAATCAACTCTTTCGTTCAGTAAAACTCTTCTTCCGTTTTGGTCTAATATACCATCAAGCAGACTGGATGCATGCACCCTTGAAGAAGATGAGAGTCGAATTGGATGATGACATGTTTCGTTGCATAGAGTTAGCATGTCGGTCTCTAAGGAGTCAAGATATTTCTCAATATTGTAAAGACAATGATCACTGACAAATTCACCGCAGATTATTCCATTCACCTCATAGAGAATGTGATAACACTTTCCCTTAAACATGCGAGCCAGTTTTTCGATAAGAACCATAGTTGCCAGTCTTCTTATTAGGTCTTCATTCGGTACCATCTTTGAAACCATGCTTGTGAAAACGTCAAGATGAATATTTTGAGAAATCAAAATATTTATCTTATTCGTAAATATTTCAAAAACTTTCAGAATAAACCAAGTTATTATATTTATTTCCGATATTGGAAATTCATCCATTTTTAAGGAAACATATTTTCGGAAACAAGAGGTTCTGTTTAAGGAGATACCTATCCACACATGGGCTTTTAGAAACCGATTCGGTCCATATATGTAACTTCTTTGAAATTCTGTAAATTTGAGATTATGGGTTTGTGTTAATTCGTTTGATGCACGTTTGTTTGATCTTAAACTGTTCAATTAGGATTTTGAATTTTAATTTTGGGATTTCCTTTTTAGGTTCTTGACAATTTTGGTGTTTTATCATATTTAATTATTTATTGAAGTTTTCTTGAACTCTCAAATCGATAATTATTCATTTTTCAATTGATTTAATTAAGAACTAGGGTTCCTAATTTAAATTAGGTTTCTTTATGAGGTTATAGGGTTTTGATTTGGCAATGGAAATCAAGAGCATAAACCATGTGATCTTCACTAAAACTGATGACGTTGAAGGTACATGGGTTCTCACACGTGAAAAATAACATCTCTTAAACAATGGGTGATCCTAAGGCACACGTATCTAACAGAAAGTACAATGATTAGGTTAGTAAATTAATTGAAATCTGATATAATGTTGGTCATTTCGAATGCTAACTAGATTCTGTAATTGTTAACACTGTCAATTACGGGCCTGGAACCGAACTCTAATATTCAACTTTCTAGGACCCAAATGCAACACCTGTCATGAAGTTAAGACCCAAAATCAAAATATCCTTTTTTGATATTTTTTTCAAATAAATAAGGAATTTCTGATATATGAAAGAAATTTCATATAATTATGGGCCACTTTGAACCTTGATTTTCGAGAGGGATGATCAACTCTGCAAGTATCTATCGAAACTTGAACCTTTGTATAGGTATGAAATTTGAGAAAGCACAATAATGAAAATGCGCAATTGATGTACCATTTTTTGGGTAAGTCTCACCACCATATTGGAAAATGGATTGATTATCCATAAAAAAAAACACGATATAATATATGTGAACTAGGATTTGGAAGATCATTTATTGGGTCACGTGTCATCAGGTGTAAAAAATTCGGAGAGAATTGACAGACCCGTCCAAAATGGCGAGTTATATTAAATTAATTTGTATATGTGATATTTATTGAAAAAGCGGGGGTCTAACAACCACACCCGATATTTCGCTTAGCAATCTGTATGGACAAACTCCAATATAATTTTAAGAGAATCAACTAGACAGTCAGACATAATCTTAATGAAAGTATATCAAAGAGTTATATCTCACTTTCTCAATTCAGTACTTACTCAAGCAAATAGAAATTTGCGGGTCTAATTGAATACAAGATAAATCACTTGAACGGTACCAAAGACCAATGTTCAAGGATCAATCAATTTCAATCAACAACTAAGGGTTGGATTTCCCAATTGATCGATTCAACGCATAACCTGTGATATTTCAATTATATAACCAAATATGATGCGGAAAAGAAATAACACAGACACCGGAATTTTTGTTAACGAGGAAACCGCAAATGCAGAAAAACCCCGGGACCTAGTCCATATTGACAACACATTGTATTAAGCCGCTACAGACACTAGCCTAGTACAAACTAACTTCGGTCTGGATTGTAGTTGAACCCCAATCAATCTCACACTGATCCAAGGTACAGTTGCGCTCCTTACGTCTCTGATCCCAGCAGGATACTATGCACTTGATTCTCTTAACTGATTTCACCCACAACTAAGAGTTGCTACGACCCAAAGTCGAAGACTTTAATAAACAAATCTGTATCACACAGAAAATACGGTAATAGATAAATCTGTCTTCCACAGAAATACCTACAAGTTTTTGTTCCGTCTTTTGATAAATCAAAGTGAATAGGAACCAATTGATAACCCAGACTTATATTCCCGAAGAACAGCCTAGAATTATCAATCACCCCACAATAATCTTAATCGACTAGCGAAAGAAGATATTACGGAATCACAAGCGATGAGACGAAGATGTTTGTGACTTCTTTTATATCTTGCCTATCGGATAAATCAATCTCAATCCATTCTTACGATTGTACTTAATACGATAGAAATAGCAAGATCAGATCACGCAACTACAGAGAAAATAGTTGGGTTTGGCTTCACAATCCCAATGAAGTCTTCAAGTCGTTAACCTACAAGGTCTCGATAGAAACCTAAGGTTAAAGGAGAATCAAATCTAGATAATACAACTAGTATCACACAGAAGGTGTGGGGATTAGATTTCCCAGTTGCTAGAGTTCTCATTTATATAGTCTTTCAAATCAGGGTTTGCAATCTAAGTTACCTTGGTAACAAAGCATTCAATATTCACCGTTAGATGAAAACCTGATACTACACCAAATTCTGGGATCCGTAACAGAATTCAGCCGTAACTAAAACAGGTTGTAACGGCTTTGTTGCAAAAGTGGGTGTTACATTTTTTTGTAACGGCAACGGGGCCATTACGAATTTTGGTTGTAACGGTCTTCGTAACAGGTGTAAGCCGTTACTATTTTCCCACGCGGTAACAGCTTAAAGCCGGTACGATTATTTTTGTAACAACGTTGTAGAACGTCTTTAAGCCGCTACTCCGTGGCAGATTGTAACAGCTTAGAGCCGTTACTACGTGGCGGATTGTAACAGCTTAAAGCCATTCGAACTTTTTTGTAACTGCAAAAAAATTACTGCTAGTCAACATTGACCTGATCAAAATCAGTCAATACTGACCAATTTGACCTGGTCAATATTAACATGTGGTTCATTTTCAGCCGGAATCCCAAACATCCTCGATACACCTTTCAATCCATTCATCATTCACATTCAATAATAATATCTTCAATCAACTCATATTAGGTTCATATTAAAAAAGAACTGAAATTTTTCTAAGTACCAAATTTTTTTGTTTAGAATCAAATTTCTAAGGGGAATACATAGAAACTCACTAAGTTCCAAAATGCAGTTCACAGAAACTTAAAAAACTTCCTAGGTTCCTAACCTATTTCTAAGTTTTCTCATGTAACAGACTAACATGCACAGAAACATGACTCACATAGCAGGCTTCTCATGCCGCAGACTGCTGCATTTGAAGCAGAATCAGTGAAGAGAATGGAATCCAAAGAGACAGCAGCTACGCATCTTCAATCCATGGACTCTTCTCTTGCAGGAGCTCTTTCTTCCAAGAAAGAAGCAGCTACGCAGTACCTAATCTGCAGACACAAAACACAACTAACAACGATTTTAGCAGAGACGTTGTTAAACAAGAAAATTCGGCAAATGCAACAGAATAAACCAAATTCAGTTGGTTAGAGATAGCATATAACAGTCACATACATGACAATACGAAAGAGATAACAGAAACACCACATTTCTTACTTTTTAAGCTGTATATAAACATTGGCAGCAACACGATATAGATCAAATGCGATTTGCTCCTTTTCATGTTCTTCAAGGATGGGGAAAGCATCATCATACATCCGAAGAGCTTCATCAGGGGAGTCTTCATGACATAAAACATAACATATGTTAGGTCTCTAAGCAAAGAAGAAAAGCGTCGCAGGAGAAACGAATTAAAAAGCAAAGACTGTTGAGATTATAGAGTTCAATAGGTTGAGATTGACCACTATGTCTGAAATCATCATATAAAGCACATATTTTCTATCAATACCTAGACTTCAACCAGGAAACCAAAAAAAAAAAAAAAGCTACATGCTTCGATGAATGAGTATGTTCATCATAGACTTTCTTGCGGTTTCTAATACCTATTGTTCAGAATTACAGCAAATATGAACAAGTTCACTGAACGGTAACAAAAAACCCTAGCTGGTTATGATGTCCTTGATTTTAGTGTACCGTATAGGCTTCTCATATGTCGTAAATAATTTAAATTTTAAAATCTTAGTTTCAAGTACTAGTTTTTGCACTGGTCAAGGACAGATGCAACAATAGGTGGACAGCTACAAAAAATAATTAAAAATTCTAAAGTAGCCATTAACTTGCATCAATTCTACATCAAAAGCCTAACATGGACAGATGCATAAAGAGCTACTTAACAGCAACAATGCATAGTGTATGTATTGATCAGGTCAGAAGAATTTAGTAAAACGATGTATACAGGGACAAAATGGAAGGTAAAAAACGATATTTTTACCTGGAAATGCACAATGGTTGATTTGACAAGTCTTATATTCAGGGACGAAGCTTCAATGACGAAGACTCCAGGTGAAATGAACAAGGGAAAGGACATTTTTGTACAAGCTTCCATTGCAGCTAATGCCCCACCTAGGGCCAGGGACCCTGTATCACCCATAAATATGGATTCCCTATACCTGTTGTGCACAAGGAAACCAATACAAGAGCCAGCCATTGATGCTCCAAAAATAGCAAGACATGTTTCAGGGTGTGAACCAATTATCAGTGCTAAAGAAGCATTGAATTAGATTTTCTAAATCTCAGAGAATCCATGATAGCAATTACACTAACTAATACAAACTTCTGCAAGGAAGAGAATATGAACCAGGAGATATTGGAAGGACCACCGTATACAATTGAGTTGTTGCGAATTAGATTCATCAAAAACAGTTAAATACCACTTAAAAAGCAAGATTTTTAAACCGAAAGAAAAAAGAAGCACAAAAACCTACCACCACAAGTGAAGATAGTGACCGCCCTCGAATTCACACACTGCTCAATGTAGCGCATTCGATCTTTAGTTGTACCAAATGATTTCTCTCTAACTAACCCATCCTAAATTCGTTAAAGTCAAATAAAAATCTAAGCAGTAAAAACTAAGTATTGTTTCATTGAACAAACTAGAGTAGTACTAAAATGAGTACCTTTCCCAATTTTTCATTTCATGGAACCTTGGCATAATCCTTCCACCTACAGAGACAAAGACAACATGCCATATATCAGTAAGTGAGAAGGATACAATCACTTACAAATCTTTAATAAGAGATGAGTTCATAATAACCTGTAGCTATTGCAATGAGCTCTAGTTCTACTCCACCAACCCATCTAACAACAGGCAAGTTCTGATTCATCAAAACCCCATTGGAAGATAACTAGTATTGCACCAATATCCTGAAAGTCATTTAACACAGACGTTGGAATAAATAAAATTGTACATTGCAGTAGTTCAAAACTGTACCTTGCTTAGTCTTCGGTTTTGGAGGCTCCATTTACGGTGACATACACATCTTGGTCACTCCAGCATTATAATGACTAAGAGCAGAAAGCACCGAAAAATATACTTACACATATGTGACATCAAAGGTACCACCTCCTAGATCGAAGATAAAAGCATTCCTTTCTCCAACACTGGTGGCCTTTTTGTCAAGACCATAGGCAGTGGCAGCAACAATACGCTAATTGATGATACGCATAACATTAAGACCAGCAATGACTCCAGCATCCTTTGTAGCTTGACGCTGAGAATCATTGAAGTAGGCAGGGACTGTAACAACATCGTTCTTAACTGTAGAACCAAGGTACCCCTCAGAAATCTCACGCATCTTAATCAAGACCATGGATGAAAAGGGGACTAAAGCTGCTTTTCCTTATGCTCATGTTCATCTTCTTCTTGTAAAATCAAACAACCTAAGTTAGAACAAATGTAATAATTTTAGATGACTTCAAAAAAATAATGAAATATTACTCTTAAAGGTTTCAAAAAACAAACCTCTCCACTAATCTCATCTTCTTAATCTTTCACTTTTCTGATTTTAATTCGTCAGATTCATCTTCATAGACTCTGCTACAGAATCTACTCAACCCCCTACAGAACCACCTCCCCCTGAAGCTGCTACAGCTCCTACAATCAACAGAAAAACCAAATTTTCACTTTACAACTAAAACCCAGGAAAATAAAACAGACATAAACTAAAATTAAACTAACCGCACCTAATTCTGTTGGTTTAATTCCAATATATTTGATGTTTTAAACCAAATCCCTAATTCTCAAAACCCTGAAATCAGTTTTACAAAAACCCTAAATTTCAATATTGCGATTAAACCAAAATTTGAAAACATAGATGTGAAATAAATTGAAAAATGATGTTTGGGTTTGAAGAACTTACCCATTTTGACGATCCATGATTTTTATTGAAGCCTTTTTGTCTCGATTTGTATGGTGTAAAAAACCTAATTGGGTCAATGAGTTATCTTCCTCTTCCTTCAATGATACCAAATCATCTTCAAATCAGCATACATGGCAAATAGAAAAAATTAAAACCCTACAGATGATGAAAGACTTGTATAGATCTATGAAATCAAAATCCTAAACCAAATTAACAGACGATGAAAACCCTAAAATATAAAACTGATGATAAAAGAGAGAGAAAGAAATGAAAAACACGAAGAAAAGTCGATGATTGAAGATGATAGAGAGCTTTCTGTGATGTTTCTTGGCTGTCGATTATTGAAGATGAAGTTTCACTAGGGTTTAGAGGCAGGAGCAGAAAAGGTGAAAAGAGAAATGGGAAGTGAAAAATCGATCTGTCGGTTCTCACTAAGGCATGGGATGAAAAGAATCACCCATGTGAATGGCATACACATAGGTGGAAATATACTCTAGTGTTACTCATCTTGGGTGGAAACACAGTAGAACGCGTGTGAATGACACACGCACAAATTACAAGTGTTACGACCCAGGTATGACCAAGCGTGTGGCCGGCACGCCTATGAAAAATTTCGTAACGGCTGGCCTCCGTTATAAAATTTTGAAAAATTTAGTAACGGCCACACCCTGTTACGAATTTTCGTATCAGCCATTTGTAACGGGAATTTTGTAACAGCCATAAACAAGCAAGGGTTGTATTTCCCAATTGATCGATTCAACGCACAACCTGTGATATTTCAATTATATAACCAAATATGATGCGGAAAAGAAATAACACAGACACCAGAAGTTTTGTTAACGAGGAAACCGCAAATGCAGAAAAACCGCGGGACCTAGTCCATATTAAAAACACACTGTATTAAGCCGCTACAGACACTAGCCTACTACAAACTAACTTCGATATGGATTGTAGTTGAACCCTAATCAATCTCACACTGATCCAAGGTACAGTTGAGCTCTTTACGTTTATGATCCCAACAGGATACTACACACTTGATTCTCTTAGATGATCTCACCCACAACTAAGAGTTGCTACGACCCAAAGTCGAAGACTTTAATAAACAAATCTGTATCACACAGAAAAGTCTACGGTAATAGATAATTCTGTCTCCCACAGAAATACCTACAAGTTTTTGTTCCGTATTTTGATAAATCAAAGTGAACAGGAACCAATTGATAACCCGGACTTATATTCCCGAAGAACAACCTAGAATTATCAATCACCTCATAATAATCTTAATCGACTAGCGAAATAAGATATTACAGAATCACAAATGATGAGACGAAGATGTTTGTGACTTCTTTTATATCTTGCCAATCGGAGAAATCAATCTCAAGCCAATATTACGATTATACTTAATACGATAGAAACAACAAGATCTGATCACGCAACTACAGAGAAAATAGTTGGGTTTGGCTTCACAATCCCAATGAAGTCTTCAAGTCGTTAACCTACAAGGTGTCGATAGAAACCTAAGGTTAAAGGATAATCGAATCTAGCTAATACAACTAGTATCACACAGAAGGTGTGGGGATTAGGTTTCCCAGTTGTTAGAGTTCTCCTTTATATAGTATTTCAAATCAGGGTTTGCAATCTAAGTTACCTTGGAAACAAAGCATTCAATATTCACAGTTAGATGAAAACCTGATTAGATTCTAGCTAATATCTTTCAACCGTTAGATAGAACTTAGCTTGTTACACACAAATGAAATGCACGTTTATTTAGGTTTGTGTAACCGTACCTAAACATGTACACTTAGTTGGTCCGACAGTAGTTAACCAAATGGTTAGCCGTATGAGCACTTTCATATCAACCATATTCATCTTCACCATAACCAGTTCAAATGACTCAAGAGAACTAGTTAGGGAGTTGTTTAATTGCTTAGATCTCACAGAAGTATACAAGACACAATTGAAGAAAAAACGGATTGATTCACTCGAATCAATTCATGAACTTTATAGCCACGGTTTGCAAGTATGCATTCCTTAGTATATATAAGTTTAAGTTCACGAATAATCGTTTTTAGAAACTAACCCACTTAAGTATGCATACTGGTACACGGACTTAAGTACCCGGAATAAGTTTGTTTTCAGTTCACAAACTCCAGCAGAAATTCACGGGATGTGAACTTCCGACAGTACGCATACTGGTACGCGGACTTCAATTTCGGTTTTCCTGAGCAAAAAAGTACGCATACTTTGGTTCAAGGAATAAGGACTTATACACGTATGAGTTATCACACAATATTTATATCCTTTCAAGGTTATATTCTAAACTCTCATTTTAATCATTGAAACATTCTTAGAGGACGTTATATAGTTGTTGTTCACAAGCTATTTTTCGTCAAAGAAGTAATTGAAACTAATATGAATTTCGTCACTAGTAAAGATGAACTTGGCCAAAGCGAAAGCTTACCAACACATATTTCGAGAAATAGATAAGCGAGATAAACTCGACTCGAAATAGCAAATGTGTATAATCATAGTCTATATAACAATACGACTTTTGTCTCAAGATAGGAGATAGAGTAGATAGACTTTTGAGTGATAGATAAGTTCAAGTCTCCACATACCTTTTAGTCGATGAAGTTACACCAGTTCCTTGAGTAGTTATTCGTCTTTATATGATGATCGCCGTGGAGTCTAGATCTCAACTACACTTTATATCCTAGTCCGAGACTTAGATATAAGTAGACTAGAAATCAAGACTTATAGTTTTGGTAATTAAACTTGACAACAAGCTTGAGATAGTAACGCTTGCGAGTTCGACCGAGCAGTGCTCTAACATTTGTATTTTAGGATTTTGATAGGGTTAATGAAAATGACCCCAAATAAAATGAACCGCTAAGGTTAAATAAGATATTTGAATAGTTTAACAACAAAACAATCAGGTTTGGCATTGTCAATGTCGGTTAACATAAATTTTGGAATTTCAACTCATCACTGGATATCCCTTAAAGCATCTCCAGCAAGATCTTTTTTTTTTTGACCGACAAAGAAAGAATCTATATATAGATCAAAAAGAGGGGTATAACAAGATTATACCATCCCAATCAAAGAAAACACATGAAGGAAAATGAAATCTGGTGAATATCCCTCAACGAGGATCAAAGCAAATTTTAAATTAATTTTCATCACTTCAAAAAGAACTAGCATAATCAAAATCTTTAATGGCTGGAGCCAAGAAAACAACAAGATTTTGGAAGATTTTTGTATTTTATCTTTTAGCAAATATTTTTTTCCAATGGAAATTCAAAGGTGAATATGGGGATGACGTAAATGGTATTTCTTCGTACGTCATCTAACGCATCCTCATATTTCGGAGGTTCCTTTAAAGGATGTAACATTATAGACATCGATATCTAGGATTATTAATAAAGAGATCAATTTTTTTATTTTGAATTTATGAATTTAACATTTTTTCCTAATAATTTCTTTTGCTCAGTAATAAAATTTTATTGATAAACCAAAGAGATACCAAAGATTACAAAAAACAGAGCAAAAGAAAAAAAACGAAAAAAAGTCAAAAGAAAAATTACCCTTTATAAAGAACGCTCGATTGGGGATACTTGAACTATAATTGGGGATATAAATTACTTCCCCCAACCAATAGTGTCTATTAAAGGGTGTTTTTTGGAGGCGAAAATACTAAAATACTCTTTGGTTAATTAAAAATATTATAAAAAGACTGTAATACCCCTACTCCTAAATTAAATCTAAAACTTAAAATCAAATAATCAAATTCATATCCCCCATTTCTTCATCTGTTCCGGCACACTCGGTTAGGGTTAGGTTTTGAAAAAAAAAAAATTCTTTCATCTTCTTCTTCATTGTTCTTTATCGTCGATTCAAAAATATCTTCGTCGATTACCCCAATCTATCCATAATCATGCCTCCACGAAAGAAACCCCCGCAATCAAAATCAAAATCACTTGCTCAACAAAAACAAGAAGAAAGAATAAATCGGATTTCTCTTGGAGAAGAAGAATAAGAAGAAGAGAACTCAGATAATCAAACTCCCGAAAACATGACTTCTATGAGAAGGTAAGTGATTCTGAACTATTTTATGAGTGGCTAAATCGATTTAAGGCATTGGGTTTAGGTTAGAATCGCGAACCCTAACTGAAACAGTTGAGTTACAGGCACTACCGGAATTGAAATTAGTATGAATACAATGTCGGTACTAAGTTACGACGTTGCAAATAGTATGAATACAATGCAAATACCTAGTGAAGGTATTGATTTTAGTATGAATACTATGCCGGTTTGGAGTTACTGAATCACTTGAAACTGAATGTTCTGTCACGGCATTGATTTTAGGTTGAATACCATGCCGAAAATCTGTTACGGCATTGTTTTAAATTTATTCGATTATGCCGGCAGTCCGCTTTTAATATACAGGAAAACCCTGGGAATTTGTTATCAGTACCGACATTGATTTTAGGTTGAATGCCATGCCGGTACTTGATTATAACATGGATTCGAATTCTTACCTCTGTGTCAGCAGTGCTCTTTTGGTATCCAGGAACTGCTTAGGAATTACCTAAGACTACCGGCATTGTCCATAATTATTCGGTAATGCCGGCATTGTGTCCCGGCATAGTGTTTTTGTTAAATTACTATGTCGTTTTTTGGTCTCGGCATTGTAGATATTTCGTGAATCAATGCCGGTACTGATGATTCTATGTCGTTTTTCAGTATATTTATGCCGGCATCAAATGTGGTTGTGAGTTGTCTTATAATTATTTCGTGTTTCTTTTGATATAGAGCTAAAGCCAAGGAATCTAATAAAACAAAAGCGAAAGATGTTGGCATTAAGAAAAGAAAGAAGAATGATCTTGGTACTATCGAGTCTCTGCTTCCTCGAGGGAAAGAACTTGGTCGCAACAAGCATTTGGGACATCTACAAGAGGAGAAAAATGGGAGAGTGGTGGGGACCGTATAAAGCTCGTAATCCGTGAACCTACTGGAAAAGTTGAGCACAATGAGCAAGATGAAGAGGAAAGTGAGGAGGAAAATAATGAGGTTGATCCAAGTCAATTAGCAACCCAAAGCCAAGTTTTAGAGGAAGATGGTGGGCCAAGTAAAAAACCGACATAAGGCAAAGGCAAAGTAAAAGTTAATGGTCCGCACCTTCCTCATACTGATGACATGATACCTGACCTTGATCGTGGTAGAATTTGGGGTGAAGCTCCGGAACCGAAAATCCTATTTGGCTACAAGGACACGTGGGATCGTACTATCTATCAAACCTATGTAAGAATTTTTAT
Source organism: Papaver somniferum (assembly GCF_003573695.1). Classification (NCBI taxonomy): domain Eukaryota; kingdom Viridiplantae; phylum Streptophyta; class Magnoliopsida; order Ranunculales; family Papaveraceae; genus Papaver; species Papaver somniferum. The sequence continues at coordinate 12,624,684 of NW_020622934.1, forward strand.
CTTATGCATATGTATTGTTGTGTATTTATGTAAAATCTCTTAATCGTATTATCTCCTAATTGTAGTATCATAAGAAGGCTGTGCGTGTTTGTCTAAACCAAGCCGTGTCTCATTAGGATTTGTCTACGGAATGTGAAGAGGTCCAAACATTAGTAAGGGAGCCTGGTCTATATGGTTTGGTTGAAAATTATGTGAAGTGTGATTCTGTGACAGTCAATTGCTTCGTCGAAAGGTATCATGGTGAAACTGATACCATGCACTTCCCATTTGGGGAGATGATATTGATCCCTGATGATGCTCAGAATATTCTACTCTTGAATGTTACCGGCAAATCAGTTGCATAAGGAGATAAGTGTTCAGACCTAGAATGCTCGAAGTTGCACGCTCTGACTAACAAACTGTTGGGTTGGGACTACAAAACTTCTGTGGAAATCTTCTATGTATCTAAGAATAGTAGGACAAAGACTATCAAGCTAAAGTTGCTTAAGGAGAAGTTTGAAAACTCACAGGAAAGAAGTTTGAAGGATGGATGGTACCCCGCACAAATTCTTTATATACCCGTTGCATACCTGTTATTCATCTTGGGCACTACGGTATTCCCTGACGCCAGTGGAAACAGGATTAGTGCAAACCACCTTCAATACTTGGATCTGTTGGAAGAGGTCTATAACTATTCTTGGGGCACCGTGGTAATGGCACATTTGATGGCGGAGATGAGAAGGGCCTCTAAGGATGTTACAAACCAATTTTTCGGGAATTTCACTCTACTCCAGGTAATTTTGTTTTTAAACTTCCGTTCACTCTTAAAGTATTGCTCCATTGCCTCGGTGACCGTAACCACGTCTACTTAGATAGAATCGATGAGATCTTTAAATCTCCCATGAGCGAACTCCGCTATACTAGTTGTTTCATTCTCGTAGTGTCTATACCGGTTTGTCCATTAACGCACAAATTTTTCCTTGAACTTATCCAACCATTGATTCCGACAATATGAGACGGCAGTCGGATAAACTTCGTTCCAATTGACAATAAACTTGTCCAAATTCTTTTCATAGTATCCTCGGTAAGAGACCAATAAACTTTCTCCTAATCTCTTTGAAATTCCAACCACTTTTTGTGATTTTCCTCATGTTTATTTTCCACTCGCTCTTTGATCTTGCCTTTTTCATCTTCTTCTTCTTCGGGTGATAGTTTGTTCTTGCGAGCGTCTTCCTCTAGTTGAACAATCATTCTCTTCTTAATATCCGCCTTAGTGGGTTAAAACAAGGCATGACAAGATTTTACCACATTTTGACGCATATGATATGTACATAGGAAAATTTCTGCATCCGGGAAGACGTCGGATATTGCATTCATTAATGCGTCGGATATTGCATTCATGAGACCCTAGAGAGGACCCAAAAATGTCTAGACGAAGCTCGTGAGAGTATTTCTCGTCTAGAAACCAAGTTAGCAAACTTAGAAGAGGAGCTGTGCCAGGCTCGTTCATCTCTTGACCCTGAGGTTCAGGATTATATACATCGGTTCGTTCGGAAGAGGGACGAAGCCAGAGCTGAGGCTCATGCACTCAGCAATGCTTTAGCTGCTTCTCGGGCTGATGTTGCTCGTTTAATGGACTCCGAGAAAGATCTTGAAATTAACATGTACAAGCTTAATAAAGGGATAGAAGAGATGAATAAAGAAGTCAACCACCTTTGACATTTAGATTCCATGAAGCAGGTAGAGTTGGATGAGTGTCAGTTTGCTCTCACAAATCTTCAATTGGATTATAAGAAAATTTTCGACGAGTATGATTTCCTCGACGATGCCCGGGATGTCGTAATAAATGAATATGAAATAGCTTCGGCTAATATCGAAGGTATATATTTGTATGGTCGTGAGCGCTTTTTTTACTCTGATTATCTCACCTATTTTTATTTTATTTTTCAGAGCTCGAGGGACATCTTAGCCTTGCAAATGAAAGGCTTGAAAAAGCTCAATTTGACCTAGTATACCAGCAGGGTCAGGCTAAGTATTATGAAGAGATGGCTGTATCTCGGGACGAAGACGCAAAGGAGGCATCTAAGGAGGTATCTCAACTGAAGTCTTCATTGTCGAAGTCTGAGCTCAAGGCCACTGTGATTCCGCACAAGGCTCATAGTCAGCTTGCCGAGGAGATCAACAAGACGTTGACCAAGATTGATCAAGGCCTTCTGAAGGACCATGATATTACCAAGAAGTATCCTCGTCTCCTTGTACCCGAGCCGATGACTTATACCTCTGATCCTTCTTCGGGAGGAAGTGTTCCTTCGTCTCAACCGAAGAATCCTGCTGATCACGTGGAGTCTTCCAAGGAGAAGTAGATCTCTGCGTATGTTATAGAAAATTGATCTTTGTTGATTACATGGCTCCGGGCCATTTTTTTGTTGTATCTTGCTTTTCTTTCTTATTTCTCCGAACTTTTAATCAACTTTTATTTAATAGATCATCGTTTATTTGGTTATGTACAACTCCGCTTTACCTGCATCATTAGTTTATTTGATTTTTAGGTAGCGAGTAAATAGATATTGAAAAGTAGGTAAATAATAAAAAGTGTTTGTTGGCAGTAACGAAGGTATGCACCTTCGTTATTGACTTTGGACCTGTCATCCCACTGGCTAACCCTTGTCCATAGGATCACCGAACGGTGGGGATTGATGCAGCGTTCCCGGATATGTGATGCGTTTATTAAAAATATTTACATGCACCCATTCCGCTGAACCGTTGTCTTACTGATCGTTTGGGTATCTCTTTCTACTGGAAGCCTTCCCCATGGTCGGACACTCATAGACGCTGATAGGGGAGTCCCGAGAGATTGTATATAGTTACTTTCCCCAATAGAGTTATTTCGCAAAAAATTTTATTCAATTGATATGGTGAGGTCTAATATTCCTCGTCCAGAGATAGAAACACGTCGAGCGGGTACGTTGTCTTCTTCTTCTTCTGGTACTCTTCACGCAGATGCAGAGCTGCGCTGCTTTATGGATAGTATGGCTTTAGGTATTTAGAGTTCCATGGGTGCTTGAGGACTTATCATTTTAGATTACGCAGGTAGTACGATCCACTCCCGGCGATGTCATGTATTACAAACGGTCCTCCCCATGTTGGTGCTAACTTTCCCCACTTTTTCTCTCGCTGGTATTGTGGTATGGTTCTCAACACATACTGTCCTTCTACAAAGTTTCTAAGCTTAACTTTCTTGTTGTTTTCTCTGGCCAGCCTTCGTTGGTAGTTCTCCACCCTTTGCAATGTTGTCACCCTCATTTATTTTAGATCGTCGAGCCTTTCCAGCATCATGTCTGTCGTGAGGCTCTTCTCCCATGCTTCGGTTTTTGTGGTTGGCATGATAATTTCTGTCGGGATGACTGCTTAGGCTCCGTAAGTAAGGAGGAACGGTGATTCACCCTTGGTGGACCTTCGTGTTGTTCGGTATGCCCATAACACGTTGTGTAATTGTTCGCACCATCGTCCTTTGTGTTCGTCCAATTGGTTCTTGAGGATAAGACCGAGGGTATTATTTGTAGCTTTATCCTGGCCGTTACTCTGGGGGTAAATGGGGGTTGATTTGTTCTTCCTGATCTTGAAAGTATCAAAGAGCATATCTATGTTTTTCCCTTGTAATTACTTGTCGTTATCAGAGACAATTTCTGCGGGAATGCCAAACCTGCAAATGATGTTCTGAAAGATGAATGTGAATACGTACACGTCTCAGATTCTAGCTAGGGCTTTGGCCTCCACCCATTTGCTGAAGTAGTATGTGGCTACGATTAAGAGTCGTCTTTTCCGTGACCCTTCGATCAGGGGTCCAACGATGTCTATGCCCCATTTCGAGAATGGCCAAGGACTATCTACATAATTTAGCTTTGTGGAAGGAGCATGAATCTTCTTAGAAAATCGCTGACATTCCTCGCATCTCCTGGACATCCTGGAGGCATCTCGTATCATCTGCGACCAATAGTACCCCTGCATTTTTGTTTTATCTGCCAATGATCTCATTCCGTTGTGGTTACCTGCGTCCCCTCTGTGGATATCTTTCAAAATGCGATGCCCTTCCTCTCTTGATAAACATCATAATAGTGGTTCGAGGAAGGATTTTTTGTACATGACTCCATCACGAAGATCGTATCTCCCTGCCTTTGATTGTATCTTTCTAGCTTGCTTTAAATCTGCAGGTAGCGTGCCTTCTTTAAAGTAGAGGTGAATTTCTGTTCTCCAATATTCTTCGTTGTTGAAGTCCTCATCTTCGTATGCCCTCGTCATGATATCATCTTCGACGAAGTCTTCAGCAATATCCTCCCCTACGTTGTCGTCGTCAATGTCGTCCCCTACATTGTCTTCACGATTCGTAGCAAAGGACTGTTGTAGAGTGATCGAAGGTTCGTATACTCTTGTTACTTTTATGGATTTAACGCTCTCATCTTTCAGCATGGATGATATGTAAGCCAAGGCGTCGGCATGCCTGAGATCTTTTCTGCACAGGTGTCAGAACTTGATGCTTGGTATCTGGGAGGCTAAGGTATGAACCAAATCCATGTATGCGGAGAGGGTATCATCGTAGACATTGTATTCTAGTTCTATTTGTCGAATGACCAGCTGAGAATCACTTGTTAGGAGTACATCAGTTATCCCCATTTCTATTATTAACTGGAGGGCGTGCACCACGGCTTCGTATTCCACAATATTGTTCGTATGCTCCTTAAACTCTAGTCTTAGTGCATGCACAATTCTGTCTCCAGCTGGGGTGGTGATCACGATGCCTATGCCTGCTCCTTCTCTGTTCCTTGATCCGTCAACGAAGACTACCCATCGTCTTTGGTTTGATGGCTCAAGTATGTTGATCGGATCTTTATGGTCTTCTACTGCTTCGAGATGTCCTTTACTTCTTCGTCATTGTCCAAGGGTAGGTCTGCTAAGAAGTCTGCTAGGACTTTGGACTTCTATGCAGTTTGTATCTCGTGAATAATGTTGAATTGATTGAGATGAGTATTCCATTTCGCTATTCTTCCCACTTTCCCAGCGTTTTTGAGAATGGCTTCCAGTAGTGCCTTACAAGGGACGCGAACATAATGGGTTAGAAAATAGGTTCTCAACTTATGTGTTGCCCATACTAATGCTAGTATGAGTTTCTCTATCTTCGTATAATTTCTTTCTGCCGGGTTGAGAGTCTTGCTGACATAGTAGATAGGTTGTTCGACTTTCGTGTTGGTCTTGACCAGTATTGCGCTAACTGCATCTTCTGTTGCTGCTATGTAGAGGGCCAACACTTCATTGGGATCGGGCTTCTAGAGGATTGGGATCGTTTCCAGGTACTCCTTAATCTTCTGGAAGGCTTCTTCACATTCGTCGTTCCATGCGAATTTACTTCCTTTCTTGAGGATGTTGAAGAAGTGCTTGCATTTGTTTGATGACCGGGCGATGAATCTCCCCAGTGCCGCTGGTGACCCGTTGAGATTTTGGACCTCCTTCAGGTTATTTGGAGACGGCATTTCCGCGATGGCTTGGATCTTAGCAGGATCGACCTCGATGCCTCTCTTTGTTACCAAATATCCTAGGAATTTCCCTGATATGACGCCGAACGTGCATTTTTTCGGATTTACTTTCATGCTGTGATTTCTCATGGCATTGAAGATATCCCTCAAGTCTTGATAGTGATCCTTTCTTAGCTTACTCTTGACGAGCATGTCGTCGACGTAGACTTCTAGAGTGTTCCCGATCCATGGTTTGAAGATGGTATCAACCATTCTCTAGTATGTTGCCCCTGCGTTCCTCAGCCCAAAGGGCACAATAGAGTCCATGCGGGGTGTAAAATGCGGTGTGCTGTTGATCCTATTCCGCCAAAGACACCTGGTTTTAACCAGAGTATCCATCCATAAATGACAGTTCTTCGTATCCGTCGAAAGCTTCTACCAATTGGTCGATGCTCGGGAGTGGATAACTGTCCTTTGGACATGCTTTATTGAGGTTGGTAAAGTCGATGCATATCCTTACTCCTCCGTTATTCTTGGGCACGATGACCATGTTCGAAATCCAAGTTTGATACTTTACTTGCTTGATGAATCATGCTTCCAAAAGCTTACGAAGCTCTTTCTCGATCGCCTGATGGTGTTCTGGTGCCACTTTTCGTACCTTTTGTCTGAATGGGGTCGTTCCTGGATTTATACGAAGTTCGTGCTGGATAATCTTCAGATCAATTCCCGGCATGTCTCCTAGTTTCCATGCAAATATGTATGCGTACTCTATTAGTGGCTTGATTAGAGACATTTCCCGTTCTCTGTTCATCAGAGTGCCTATCTTGATCATCTTCGGATTTTCTTCGGTCCCTATATTGATCTCCTTCGCGGGCTCTACAGATGTGAATGTAGGTTTGGGCTCCCCTAGGAGAGGGACGTTCTTTAATTGCTATTTGGTAGGCTCTTCATCCCCCTTAGCTGCGGATGTGCCTGCTTCGGTATTCAGAACAATACTTTCCTTTGCCAGGCTTTTTTCTGAGATTTCTTCGAGATAAAGGTCAATTGCTTTTTCCTTGTCAGCTGCCTTGTTTTTATTTCTTCGGGACTTCCGTTGTTCCTCTTGTTCATTGTTGATTTGGTGCAAAGCTTGACATTCTCGGGCGGTAACCTGATCTCCCTTTATTTCCATTACCCCTTCGGGTGTTGGAAATCTAAGGTATTGATGATAGGTTGCTGCTACTCCTTTGAGATCGTTCACCCATCTTCTACCGATGATATCATTGTAGGGGAAAGGAGCGTCCACTATGCTGATTCGAGTATCAACCTTCATTGGTTCTGCATCTACTTGCAAACGATATCCCCTAAGGGCTTCGTTGGTGCCCAATTGAATCCGTAGATGGTGTAATAAGAGGACATGAGTTGCTCGTAGTTCAACTCCATCCGCTTGAACGTGTCATAAAACAGAACATTAACCGAACTTCCTCCGTCAATGAGGATCTTCCTGATGTTGCACCCAGCCACTGGTAGAGTGGGGACCAAGGGATCGTTGTGATCTATCTTCCATGTCTTCCTATATATCTTCAGCATCGACGGTCATAGGTGCGTTCATCCATTGCTTATGTTCTTCCACTTCTACCCCATCGATCTTGTATAGCTCACAATATTCCTCGAATTTCTTTCTTAGTGTTTTCCCTATTTGGGCGGTCAGCGAAGGTCCTGTAGCTTCGGAGCATGAGATGGTGTTGATATTTCGGTTTCCTTAGGGTAATTGGACTTTCTTGCTTCGCTTAGCCATTTCTTCGGTTTCTCCTTTCTGTACGTATTGCTTGAGGTCACCGACGTCAATCAACTTCTGGATCATTATTTTGAGATTCTTGCATTTCTCGGTTTAGTGCCCGTTCAGTGGTACTCGCAGTAATCCCTTGATTTTTCTGATCTCGGAGGCTGCTTACCTTTGGACCAAGGCCATTCCAGGCCTTCTCGATCCTTTATTTCTCGTAGGATGCGAGTGTAGTTGGTATTCAACTTTGTGAAGACTTGGTCTTCGAATTTCCGATCATCACGCCGAAGATCATCTCCTCTCCCTCTACCATCTTCGCGTGGACGTTCCGCTAAGTTACCCCTTTTGGATCCGCTGACTTGTTCCACTGAGTTGGTCCGATGCGATCTTTGCGTTTGAGCCCTTGGATTTTCTCGCTGAATTTCTTCCAAATGGGCATGCTTCTCGATGATGATTCGAAGATCTCCTTCGGTTTTTGGCACACTTCCATGGATCTCGACGAATAGTGGGCTCATCCTATCTAAACCCCACTTGTAACAATTGATGCTAACCACTGGATCTACGTTCCCTATAGCTTGACAAATCTTGTGCCATCTGTCGGTATATTCCCTGATTGTCTCATTGTAAGCTATTGCTAGCGAAAATAGCTTTTCCATCCCGGCGTTGACAGCCTTGTTGTACATGTACGTTCTAAAGAATCTCTCAGTGAGATGGTTGTAGGAATCAATGGAGTTGGGGGTAGGTTGTCAAACCAAGATAGTGCCGATCCTTTTAGACTTGAAGGAAAATATCTGCAGAGGACCGCATATTTTTTCTCCCATCGGGATAATATGCGGTTATAGTACCGAAGATGAGATGCAGGGTCGCTTGATCCGTCGTAACATTCGAATGTTGGAACGGGACACTTTTGAGGGATAAGAGCTTTGGCCAGGTGGTGGGTCAGTGGTGTGGTGTTGGCTTCTCTCATCACCTCTTCTAGTCTTCCTCCCACTTGTCTAGCTTTCAACTGCTTGATTTCAGACATCATCTCCACACGAAGGTCCTCCATCGCCTGCTGGTGTCCGTCTCTTGTTGTGGATCGTCATGATTTTCGGATTTCACTATCGAAATAATCTGAATCTTCGTGGACATAATCTGGATCGGATAATCTGTTTCCTCTGGCCGGACTTCGGTTTAATGGTTCCGGATTGTTGGCATTGGTCACAATGATTCTTCGGTAACGATTGTGCTCCGGTGCCTTTGATTTTGCTTCGTCATGTTGGCGTGACACTCATATGCTTAGGGAGATCCTGTCCTTGAGTTCTTGATTTTCCCGAGCCAGTAGTGCTACAGCATCTGCGTATTCCCGCTGGTTCTTTTTTAGTTCCTCAAGCTCGACCATCAATTGAGGGGAATGGTTCGATCCTTGATCTGGGGTTCCAGTCCGCCCCTGTCCTCCAATAGACACGGTGTGACCTTCGTCTACTGTATGGATTAAAGGAGGGGGCGGATCAGGTGTAACTACTGGTGGATCCACGCGTGAGGGCGTTGGCTGATTCACTATCATCAAAGGTTGAGTAGCTGGCAGGGCTTGGTTATGGTCGTTCGTTGGTGGAATTCCGAAGGCCGGTTGATGCATCGTTGACTCTGCAAAACCTTCCCGCTGCTCATGAGTTTGGCTAGCTTCCATCGTCTTTGCTGCATCGGCTTTGGACGCTGCCGCTTTGAGGGCCGTTGTTTCTACGGTATTACCATCCAATGGTGAGGTGATTTCTGCGGTATCTGGCTTCTGGTTGGATTCCTTCGATTTTTCTCCCGTTTGCTTGCTGTGTGTTACCACTGGAGTTGTCCTTGGTGTTTTTTTTTTGACGAGGTTTTGGTTTTTCCCACTTCCTTCGTTTTCTCCATCTCTAAATTTCCTGCAAAAATAAGACGTAGTCAAAAAAACAGAAGCCATGTTGATTTTATTAGCAAAGTTTGTTCAAAGAAAAAAGGGCACAAACCAAAAGGTTCCTTTAAGAGTTTTTGAAGAGAACACGGGTATTTAAAAGTTTTCAAAGTCTTCAGGGGGAAATGTAGATCCGATCATTATAAACATAGATCTACTGACAGATTTAGCAATACTTAGCGAAAAGTGACAAGTTCACAGGTTTTATAGATGTACGCCTAGCTTCAGCGTGTGTTTTGTTAGAAAATATATGAGGATAATGAAAACTTTTAACGAAAGGTTTTTTCAGAGAAATCATTTTACTCGTGGGGAAAAATATAGATCCGAAAAGGTTTTGTCAAGGATAACGTGGATCTATAATGCTTTTTGCAGAAGTACATCGATCTAAAAGACAACATAGTCCTGGAACGTTTTTTCAAAGACAACGTGGGTGAGCTGTTCGAAACTTAAATGTAAACCGCTCAAAACACCATTATAGGGGGAATAGTGCTGAGAGCCAAGAAGCAAGATCACAGGGAAAGATAAATCTTTTACCGGGACTAGTGTCCCTGTTTCTAGCGCTAGATTGTGAACACATAAATTACAATGGCATCCACGTGCTCACAAACAATATACGCATTTCATATAAAATCAATAAGAGGAATAAAATATACCTAAGATGATATGCGTTCGATGCCCATCATACTCTGAGCCTTCGGGCTCGTCATCGTCTGGTCACAGGGGATTAGATCGAACCGTGCATACGATCAAAACATGACGATAAGACAAAAAGTAAAGTGTTGAATGTAAATGAGACAATGATTTACGTGGTTCATCACTAAGGCCTACATCCACGGGGGTTGGAGTTTCACTATGTATTGAAGAGTTACAATGATGGTTAAACAATTCTCTGAATCACGAAGCTAAGGAGGAAATGGAAATCATACTTACTCTTCTTATTTCTCTCTCTTTAAGATCTCCTATTCCTATCGAAAACTGGTCGACCCCTTCTCTCTTAGTGGAGAGGGGTATTTATAGGGATGATACATGGGGTCCACTGTTAGAGATCATTGCAATCTTATCTTCTTAATTTTTGTGCTAATCCCGCTGGTATCTTCGTTCTTGACCGAAGGCTTCAACGGTCATGTGCGGCAACGAAGGGTTGCCTCTTTCTCTTCCACAAGCTGATTGACACGTACCCTATGCTTAGGGTATTTAATGCGGGTGGTTGGATGGTCCGCACGCGTCAGACAGGTGCCGGATGCCCTTGTCCCATCCTCGTCAGTGATACCAATCCTCACCATTGATTTTGGATCTTCCCCGAGATGGGATAAAGCAGAGCTTCGAGTGCTCTCCAGTACTTCGCAGTGGCTCGTTCTTTCGGTGCTCCGTGATTCTTAGCCATCATATCAGTTCGATGATGATTATATATAGATGACAGATGCCCCTTGGGTGTTGATACGTGGCATCGTGCCTTGATGTCTCGATCTGTGGGTCTTCCACATGTGACTCCTTAGACACGTGGAGAGTGATGAATTATGTATATACAGATTGCAAGTAGATTTTTGGCTGCTCTGGGATAAGTATCCTCTCTATACCGACTAGCAGAAGTGGGGAGCCTCGTAGGCGACTACAGTTTCTAAAGGACGCTGGTATTATTTGATGTAGTTGGAGACTGTTGATGGATCAGCGATGCTGACGAGGCTTACACTAGTTGCTAGCTTCCATATCGAGCTTTCACGAGTTAGCTGGACGGAAGCACGGATACAGGAAGAGAATGGAGCGGCACTAGCTTGCTGTGTTGTACCACTTGCAGCAGTAATCGAGCTCATATGAGCTTGGATTGATGTGACTAGTTATGGTGCTGGTGTGGTGAACCGGCGATGATAGATGAGGAACTGGGAGGCGCTGGTACAGTAAAGTGGTGCTGATGAGATTAAAGTATCCACGGCTATGCTGGCTGTTAACTCTAATCTTGTCGACGACAAACTAGGCGCACCCCTTTGTGAATTTTGTCGAACACTTAACAAGCATCAAACTGGTAATTTGAGGGATTGACCGCGTACTACCATTCCGCAAGTTGACTTTATAATCGCCCTCTATTGCTTCTTGGTATTGAGGGCGCTTGCTATTTAAACCGAGCTACTTTTCTACTGATTGATTGAGCGCGTGAATGAGGATATGGGGGTCTTGTGATCGATATACAGAATCTCCTTTAACTTCGAAAAGTTAACAATTCTGGTGCAATGGCAGGTTGAAAGCAAACAGAATTGGAACCCAAATGATAGGTCGATCTCTGTTGTATTATGTTAACGGATCGGAAGTTGTTCCTTTAGCTCCAATGATTAAGTAAACGTAGTTCTACGTAGTCGGAGAAGAGTAGAGTAGCGCTGGTCTTGGAGGGCGCCTAGAGCTTCTTCAGGTGGGTGATGCGTTTCTATGACGGCGGCTGAGGAGAAACGCGGACGCAAAAAGCTTGTGATATATTTTGGTGTAGCCGGAGATGACAGAGAAGGCTCTTGTGTTTGTTGTTGGTGGCAGTAACCATGGGCGCGGACGTGATTCGGGAGAAAAGTCTTCAACTAAAGAGTGAAAACCGTCTAAGGAGAATGAGTTGTGCTGGTGGGGTTTGGTATAATCGGGGGAGCATAGATGAAAGGCGCTGATTCAGTTACACAGTGATCGGGGCTTCTAGTCGGTGAACACTGAGGCGGTGGACGTGGGGGTATTAGTGACAAAATAAGAATGTGAGAGCGAACTGTTTATGGGAGAGTTTTTAGGAAGAGAATGGAAAGATGGGTTCCGCGTCTAACTTTATGGACGACTTTATGGGAGTGGGATGCACTGATCAAAGAAAAAAAAGGGTGTTTAGTAGAAAAGAGAGGTGCGTGATGCTTTTAGGAATTGGATGGCTGGGCTAGGCACAAGCCTCCGAGTGTGATCGTCAAATGATGAGGGGTGAATTTTGATTCTACAAGTCCTAGCCATAATATACCCAATTCCCAAAAAGGAGAGAGAGAAGATCCCCTTTTTATTGTACTATATGCCTCTTTATATAAACTTTTCAAAAGCCCTTCATTTTATGATATCATGCCACATGTCATAAACCCCTCTTAATTACTACTAATGTCATTCCTTCTTTATAGAACCTCCTTGTTTCCTATTAATTTCTTCCTTGTCCTTTCCATCTTATGGATACTTTCTTAGTGGACTTGGGTTTTAGTCCCCAAATCCCCATGTTTCATGTTAGGTTTGCCTCTCTTTCGGGGGCACACTAGCCCGGCTAAGGGGTAATATTTTTCATGTATCAACATTAGTCCTCTGACTATTGGGTTAACTATCAAATAACCCGCTAGTCATATTACATTCCATTACAGTGTCCCTTGTATAGTCTCCTCGAGTCGAGTCCCCAGTCCGCGAGTTTGAGGGGTTTATGAAACAAGATAGTTTTTTGCAAGAAGCGGTTGACATGCGCGACGAGCGTTTTGAATAAGTATTTTCCGAGAATTCTTGCACGAAATGATTGAACGTTTTCTTGGACCTTTGGATTGAATTGCTAGCACAATTTGAGAGTCTCTGAGCTGGGTGGTGAAAACAAGGTGTAATCTTTACTTGGCCCCGCTCTTTTATTTTCTCCAATCGTTCCGCGTGGTTGGGGGGCGTTTAGAGGGGGTAAATAATGGAGGTGTGTTTTCGTCATGATTATATCTGGGATAGGAAGAACGCGCGCTTTCAAGGTGACCCTTTGTACTGGAGGTAAGCCCATATGCCTCGCCCGATCGGATGAGCGTATCAACCCGTCGCCTTCTTTGTGATTATGTGACCGATCAGACGCACGGGGCAACCCGTCATCTTTTTGTATATCTGTGGCCGATCGTATCGCCTTTTTAAATCTTTGTTTTACATGTGTATGTTCCCTCCATTCCCCTTTTGAATGGGAGGGGCTGAATAAGGGTTTGCACTAAGAGCGTGTTTTACTCTCTCACCCACCCCACCTCCCTTTTCTTACCCACCCCACCTCCCTTTTCTTTTTCGAGAGACGATATGTGAAAGCATATAATAAACGCGCTTGTTCCCCTTCCGTGTTTATCTAAAGGTATGAGGTGGGAGGGAGGGGCATATGATAAACGCGCCTACTCCCTCTTCGTTTTTAATAGATAGGAGGTGGGAGGGTGGGGCATCTGATAAACGCGCCTACTCCCCCTTCGTTTTTATTTAAAAATATGAAGTGGGAGGGCGGGGCATTATGATAAACGTGCCTATTCCCTCTTCATTTTTGTTAAAAGATAGGAGATGGGAGGGCGGGGCATATAATAAAGGCGCCTACTCCCCTTCCGTTTTATTTAAGATATGAGGTGGGAGGGTTGGGCATATGATAAACGCGCCTACTCTCCCTTCGTTTTTGTTAAAAGATAGGAGATGGGAGGGCGGGGCATATAATAAACGGCCTACTCCCCTTCCGCTTTATTTAAAGATAGGAGGTGGGAGGGTTGGGCATATGATAAACGTGCCTACTCCCCCTTCGTTTTTATTTAAAAATAAAAGGTGGGAGGGCGGGACATCTGATAAACTCGCCTACTCCCCCTTCTTTATTATTGAAAGGTAGAAGGTGGGAGGCGAGGCATAAGATGAACGCGCCTACTCCCCCTTCAAATTTACTTAACACCATGAGGTGCGGGTGGGCGGGGCATAAGATGAATGCGCCTACTCCTCCCTTGAATTTATTTAACACCTTGAGGTGCAGGTGGGCGGGACATAAGATGAACGCGCTTGTTCCCGTCCATTGGTCGGTCTTGACCTTTCCGTTATTTGTCAGTTGAGAAGGCGTCGGCATTCCTACTACCTTTCATCAGTCGATCGGACGCCATTGGCGTTCTTGCAAATTTTTAATCAATCGGGCGCCATTGGCATTCCCGTATTTTAGTAAGTTTGTCAGCCGATCGGGTGCCATTAGCGTTCCCGCAACTTTAATAAGTTGATCAGACGTCATTAACATTCCGCCATCTTTTGTCAGTCGATCGGGCACCATTGGCTTTCCCGCAACCTTTTGTCAGTCGATCGGAGATCATTAACGTTCCACAACCTTTTGTCAGTCGATCGGGCGTCATTGGCTTTCCCAGAACCTTTTGTAAGTCGATCGGACGTCATTAACGTTCCGCAACCTTTTGTCAGTCAATCGGGCGCCATTGGCTTTCCCGCAACCTTTTGTCAGTCGATCGGATGTCATTAACGTTCCGCAACCTTTTATCAGCCGATCGGGCGCCTTCGACGTTCCCACAGCCTTTTATAAATTTTTATTTGTTCAAGCAGTCTCTATGGACCCTTGCTAGCATGGTGCCATGAGCACGTTACTAGAATTATTGTTGCATAGCTGATCATGATATTCAAAATGATATTATTTATAAGATTTGAAAAAGTGGCAACTCATACACATGACACATGCATATTTCATAGATTGTAAATATCAATATTCCAATTAACTTTAGATTACATACTTTTATATCAGTCGACAACAAATAAATTTCATGCAAGCGGCAATGTGTAGTTTGAGGGGTCAAAAGTTCTTATATGGAAAGCTTATGAGTTTGACTCGAGTCTGAGTGAGATAACATCCCAAGTTAAAACAATGAGAGATGACTGGCCCTCTTCTGATGCTCTATTTTTTTTTAGCTAGCTATATGAGATGTTCCGCATACATTCACTAACATACATAGTCATTTTTTCATTGTGAGCTCGTATCTAGGGGACAATCATAACATTTAAATGTATTTAATGCAAGCAGTGGACAATGATCAGGTGGTGAGACAGATTATGATTGCCGAGTGATTGAGCAGGAAGTTAATGGGTATGCAAGACAATGTACTCAGAGGTGACTACTGCCAAGGTTTGGTGTATATGCTGTTGTTGTACTATGATGTTAAGACAATACGAGCTTTTGGTGTATATGTAGTGTGCG
This sequence comes from Papaver somniferum, assembly GCF_003573695.1. Classification (NCBI taxonomy): domain Eukaryota; kingdom Viridiplantae; phylum Streptophyta; class Magnoliopsida; order Ranunculales; family Papaveraceae; genus Papaver; species Papaver somniferum. The sequence goes on from NW_020622934.1 coordinate 12,639,794, forward strand.
TACATGTAACATTTCAAAGCAGGTAGTCAGATGCCAATGTGTATATGCATGCATTCGAAGAAGTGATGGATGGCATATTATTCTAGTTTTATCACATACAAAAGTCGAGTAGAATTGTGTTGTTCTTTCAAGCATGCTAACTGGCAAACATAATCGCTTATTAATTCAAAATATTCATGCATATACATATCTGAGCATTCATGATTAATAACAGCCGCACAAGTGAGAAAACTTCAAAGTTTAACACTTTAACATGCATGTGAGGTGAAGCTTAAAAGACAAGATGCCGATTACACGCTCTTAGGAAAATGAGGACTTTAATCTTCATATAGCATGGAAGCAAGTTATGTGAAGGCGCTGCATTAATCGAGGGCTAAATCACTTGGGTAACCAATTGCCAAAATTCAAAACGAGTTAAATTGATGCAAATGTAATTCTAGATGCTCTACGCATAATAAATTAATTATCGTGCTGTTTTTTAGTGGCTGTCTGATTAAGCTTTCTACACGGATATTCTAAGATCAATGTGACCCTTCCCCCTCTTTTTTTTTTTTTTTGAGGCTACTCAACTGATCAAGAGTAACTTTTACGATGTAATATTTACCTCTTGACGCAAGTGTGTTGGACTTTCCAGTGGTTCGAACCCCCGAGTCCCTTAATGACGAAAACAGATGACAGTTATTGTTTTATTGTAGGTTCAAATGGCGTTGTTGAGGTATGTTTGGCTTTCCGCTGGCACTCTTCATGCGAGATATAAGTGGTGTTGGTGAGATTTAGCATAGGCAGACTGCACTGACGAGGTGGCTGTTGGCTTTTGCGCTGATTAGTAGTGATGTTGGTGGTGGCGCTCGAGTACAAAGGAGGCTATTGTGAGCTAAGTATCTCAACTGTCCCATCATCCTGAGGAGGCAACCAGAGGCTCAAAGAGGTAAAGAGCAGGAGGCCCTTAATAGTGGAAACAATGGTCGTTTGTAATCTGCTTGCAGCTGCAATCTGAAATCCACCAGCATCGACTTCTACTGCCTATCTTTGCAGTTTTGATTCAGAGGAAACTGGTGGATATTCACAGGGCTGCAACATCATTTTCTGATTAATGGAGGCTTCTAATTTTCTGCAGCATTTGCTTATGGGAGATCTGATCATAGCGCCATCGCTGATGCAACTTTGAATACTTATGTGCCTTTAGATGCCCTTGCACTAACTCAGCACCAGTAACATCACCTTCTTGTAATCAGCACTCCACTGTAGCACCATTATCTCAGGCCAACAACAGAAGCAACACTGCCATCTTTACAAACACTTCAACTGCTAGACTTCGTAATGATTCTATATTCGTAGAACAGGTCAGAGTATTCGGCTTCCTAACTCTTTTCTCTTAGAGTCGGGATGTTGGTGATTGTTAGTGTTCTGTTTAGGGAAGCCGCTGACTTGATCCACGTCTAATGGACTGGTTGTCCCCCC
>NW_020622934.1:12641415-12656336 GCF_003573695.1 Papaver somniferum
CCCCCCCCCCCCTCTTCTTTTTTTCAGTAACAGCGGCACAAGGTTCGTGCCATGGCTGTCGACTTAAACCTTTTCCACAGCTGCTTGAGTGTTCAAACCAACGACTAAAACGGTAGGTGGGGGATAGTCAACACAATAGAGCATTTAACGAATGTTGGAAGAGAGGCGCGATATTGGCTTCCTATAGCACTTCACAACTTGGCTCGATTCGAGAGGCTTTCATAACTAATTTCTGAAACAGGGAGTCCAGCTTTAATAAATAAATAGTGAATAATTGAGCACTATTACTTCAGTGCAATCAAGAATTTAGGCAATTTTCAATTCTAGCTATTGCAATCATTGGCACATGGACTTAACGCAAATTAAATGGGAAATCGGAAGCAAATTAGACTCAAGGTCTTGTTTTTTTTGAAAATTAAATCCGAGACAACCTTCGAAAGACTGTGTTTCAAAACCAAAAGCTCTGTGTTAAAAATCTCGGGCTCGTTTGATTTTGTAAAAAATAAAGGGTACACTGGGTTATGATCACGAAGACCTGCTAGTCTTCAAATCGATGTTGAATTCAGAGTTAACAACATGGGGATGTGATGAATTTTACAGCAACACAAAATCTAAACTCCGATCTCAAGCCATATTAGCTGAAATTGATTGTAAATAGAAATTATGACTTCAACCTAAACGACCCATTGAAAGTGATTTTGAGATTTAGGTTTTTGGGAACCCAACTGATTTTGATAAATCGAAAATTTGACTTCAGATTCAATCAACTAACAGTTTCAATGGAATAAAAGGTTGGGAAGAGGTAGAACTTATCTTTTGATGTATTTTTGTTGATGGATGATCTTGCTATCGAAGACATGAAGTTGTTGTTGTTCTCTGTTTGGATTCCGTCGGGTGAAGACGCGTTGATGTACTCTGTCGTAGTCGGGGAATATCGGTGCAGCGGTACTGGTGTAACTCGGCGTAGGTAAAACGCGGCAACTAGAGGCTCGGAAGGTTAGAGGCTCGGAAGGTTAGAAGATGGAACGCGGAGTCCTCAGGGTGGGTGGAGTATATGAGGTTTTTAGAACAAGTCTTACGGTGGAATCCATCCATCTTCCATCTTTCACGCCACCTCGGCATTTGGAACTGTGGATGGAAGTGCAAGTGTAATGGTGGACTAGTAGAAACGCTATTCTTAACGTTAAGCTTGGCGTTTAGATGGATTTCACGGACCCTTCCACCAACCATGAAATCTTGCTTGGATTTTCTGTGGAAAATCCAAACTTGGAAGCCACTAGACTTGACATTCCATGAATTTTCCACACTTAGAATAGGTTGGATTACAGCATAAGACTTGCTCTTAGAGAGAGGGAGATGAAGCTTCTCTAAATTGGTGACGCGTCTTCCTGATGGCAGTTGAGTGGGAACGCTGCTAGGAAGAAACGCGGTTGCAAAGGGGAGACGCGGAAAGGAAAATGGGTATGAGAAAAGAAGCAATGAAAGATGAGATGGCGGAGTGGTGGGTCTGACAAGCTTTCAGAACTTGTTAAGTGAAAGAGGATAAACGACGGTAGTGCTGCGTATAAAGTTGTGAAGGAGGGAAGCGCTGAGGGTGGACGCGGAAAAGGCTTTTGGGTGTGGCGGGAATTGAGCGACTGGGCTAGGCACGAGTTTCCGAGTGTGGTCTCCAAATGTTGAGGGGCTAATTTGATTTTGGTTCTACAAGTCCTAGCCACAACACATCCAATTCCCAAAAGGAGGGAGAGAGAAGACCCCCCCCCTTTTATTGTACTATATGCTTCTTTATATAGACTTTTCAAAAGCCCTTCCTCTTATGATATCATACCACATGTCATAAACCCCCGTTAATTACTACTAATGTCATTCCTTCTCTATAGAACCTCCTTATTTCCTATTAATTCCTTCCTTGTCCTTTCCATCTTATGGATACTTTCTTAGTGGACTTGGGCTTTAGTCCCCAAGTCCCCATGTTTCATGTTGGGTTTGCCTCCCCTTCGGGGGCACACTAGCCTGGTTAAGGGGTAATTTTTTCATGTATCAACAAGAAGCATTGCTCTAGCTCTAGCTAAGACTGCTACATGAGTTTCTGTCAGATTTTGAAAAATGAAATTATTTCGACTAGTCCAAAGAGACCACAAGATGGCAACGAAGAGACACTAAGCTTCATCAGGAAGTTTAGACAAAGGATCATTTAATCAAAACAAAAGCCAGTCATTAAAAGAATTATTTTGAAAAAATTGAGTATTTATGCTAAAATCAGACAGGAACCAGACTCTGCTAGCAAAGGGGCAGAGAACAAAGGCAGGCATATAGATTCATGGGGATCATTACACCTAGCACAATCAACACTATGCATAGGCATTCTAGTATGCAAAACATTTCTGGTAGGCAGAGCATTTCTAGCTGCTCTCCAAACAAATACTTGAATTCTGTAGGGCACTCTAATTTTCCAAATACGCTTCCAAAGATTCTTACAAGGGGAGGGCCTAAGACCTCTGAGCCCCATGTAAGAAGATTTAAACGAAAACTTGTCATTCTTTGAAAGATCCCAAGCCCTCCTATTAGGAATGCATAGCTGTCTTAAGGGAATAGTGACAATCTTCTGAACAGAAGCATTATCAAAGTGAGTGCTAAGTCTAGACAAATTCCGATTCCTGGTATGAGTACCAATGAAATAAGAGACTTCAATGCTAGGATCAGGTGGGACTAAAGGTTTGGGTGTGGCATAACCCAAAGTGGTATCCATTTGTCACACTAGGGGTTAATAAACTGACCATCCCCCACAATCCAAGAGATGAAAGGCTTAATGAGTTCTTTTATAGCATGCAAACACTTCCAAGTCCAAGAGCACTTGCCAGTGCACTTAGCATTCAAGAAATCAGTTTTAGGAAAGTATTTAGCTTTAAGAACAGTGGCTAGCAAACAGTTAGGATTTTCTAGAATTCTCCAGGCATTCCTAGCCAGCAAAGACAGATTATTTAACTCAGCCTTTCTAAAACCTAAACCACCTTCAGCCTTTGGGGAGCATAAAATGTCCCAACCTAAAAGGTGTAACTTCCTGTCTTTAGGATCCAAAGTCTCTCCCCACCAAAATTTGCAAAGGTGAGAATCCATTTGTTTACAAAGATGCTTAGGGATAAGAAAAGCTCACATTTGAAAAGGAGGGATAGCTTGGCCAATATGTTTAATCAGAGTAGTTCTAGCAGCTTGAGACAGGAGCTTATGAATCCAGATAGAAATTCTGGCATCCACAGCTTGGAGAATACCCATGTGGGTTTGAATTTTAGAAGATTGAAACACAGTTGGAGTGCCAAGATATTTTTCTCCTAAGTCTCTGCTCTTAATCTCTAGAATGTTGGCCATAGTATCCTTCCTGTGATCAGGAATTTTCCTACTAAATAAAATACCAGATTTATCAAAAAAAAAAATTCTTTCCCAAAAGCCAAACAGTACTTTTGAAGACGATCTTTGATAACTTGAAAGTTTTGAATAGTATCTTTAGAAAACAAAAGAGAATCATCAGCAAACAACAAGTGTGTCATTTCTGGAGCATCTTTACAAACTCTGATACCTTCAAAAATTCCTTTCTTTTGAAGGTTGTCAATGTAAGAAGATAAAGCTTCAGAACAAATGATATAAAGATAGGGGATAAAGGTTCCCCCTGTCTCAGGCCTCTTTCAGGTTGGAAAAACCCCGTAGGGCTACCATTGAGGAGGACGGAATATGAAACAGTAGAAACACATTGGTTAATAAGTTTGATCCAGTGGTTTGAAAGTCTCATTCTATTCAATACACTCTCAAGAAAAGACCATTCTAATTTATCATAAGCTTTGGACATATCAAGTTTAATGGAAGCAACGCCTTCAGTTTTGTCATTGTGATTGACAGCAAATATAGCTTCATTAGCTAGCAGAATATTATAAGAAATGCTCCTCTTAGGAATGAAAGCACTTTGGTTTTGATAAATAATATTATTCATGAAAGATTTTAGTCTATTAGCAAGAGTTTTAGAAAGAATTTTGTAAATGAAATTGCAGAGACCTATAGGTCTATATTGGGATACAAGTTATGCAAGAGGAACTTTAGGAATAAGAGCAATATTAGTATGATTGAAAACCTTAGCAATATGCCATGTCTTGAAGCAGGTTTGAGTCATGTCAATGACATCCTCACATATTATATCCCAATTGTTTTGATAAACACATGCCTGTAAAACCGTCAGGGCCTGGAGTCTTTTTTCCCCGCATTTCAAAAACAACATTCTTAATTTCCTCTGCATTAAGAGGAAAATTTAGAAGAGAATTATCCTCAGGGGAAAACTTTATGGGGAGATCAATAAGGATTTCATCTTGAAATTGTTGAGGATTAGAAGAATACAGGTTTTTGAAATAATTTATAAAAGAAGTTCCAATACTATATCTATCAGTTATAATAGTATTTGAGGAATCCTTTATCCAAATAATAGCATTTCTTTTTCTCCAAACGAGGGTGACTCTATGGAAGTAGGGTGAATTTCTGTCACCTTCCATGAGACAAACCTCCCTTGATTTATCCTTCCAGTATGGATCTTCTAAATTTTAGAGATATTCCAATCTAGCTTTGAGTCTGGAAGTAGTACTAGTATCAGTTGGATTAGAACTTTGCACCTCTGCCAACTCTTTCCTAATGGTAGATATATTAATTTGTATATTACCAAAGGAAGTTTTATTCCAGTCCCTAAGATCTTTTTTTGTGTTTAAAAACTTAGCTTTCAGTTTATAGGCAGGAGAGCCTACCACATTAAAAGACCAGGAGTTAGCAATAATGTCTCTACATGTTGGATCTTCCATCCACATAGCCATGAAGTGGAAAGGCCTAGGCATACAAATATCCTCATAATTGAAACCAATATACATGGGAAATGGTCAGAAGAGTCTCTAGGTAGGTTGTTAACACAAATTTTAGGGCATAAATCCTCAGCAGTTTGGTTAATGAGACATCTATCTAATCTTTCTAGAGTTAAGTCAGGACCATGTTGCATATTGGACCAAGTAAATATAGGACCAAAAAATCCAGAATTATGCAAATTGAAAACAGAACATAAATTCGTAAGATTTGAGAAATCATAATCATCAACCTCTAAACCACCATTTTTATCTTCAGTTCATAGAAGAGCATTAAAATCACCTATAAAGAAAACTGGTTCATTTAAGGGAGCATTAGACTGTTGGCATTGTTGTTCCCAAAAAGCATGTCTCAAACTACTGTTAGGTTCTCCATACATAAAATGGATGTGGCTAGTTTTAGAGTGAATAATGTCAGTAGATGTGACATAGATGCCCCTCATGCTGGATGATATAATGTTGAGTTGAATTTCCTTCTTCAAAGCCAAGACCAATGTTTTAAAAACCGGACCGGTCATCGAACCAGTAAAATTAATGGGTCAGGGTTAAATGGTTTAACCAGTGGTTAAACCGGTGGTTCACTGGGTCACACATATAATAATATTTTTCACTTTTATAATGATATAACTATTTATATCAATATACTATAATATTTAAATAGCATGAGAAGTCAATAGATTATTAGTAAATGGGGTTGTAGTGGATAGTAAATATTAATATAATGCAAGGATGTAAAAAAAAAAATTATTAGTATCAATTCACCCCATAAAGTGAATCTGCTGGTGTTGATGGTGGTTTTTAGCTTACGGTTAAAATCGTAAAACCATACATCTGACAAGACGTCACTAGGACCACTAGTGCATTTATTGAATCATTCAACACGCCTACGTAATAATTATCAGGGTACCTTTTTTATTTACATATATATGTGTCATGTTCCACGGTAGAACCCTTAGTATTCACCGACATCATCTTCGTACACCAAACCCGAAATTCTTACACCACCGTGCCAATGGAAAACCATGCCATCCACGTCTCCGCGCCAAGGCATGCCAACCATGTCAGCCGCACCACCGTGCCAATCGAAAACCATGCCAGCCACGTCTCCGCGCCAAGGCATGCCAACCATGCCAGCCGCATGTGCCAATGGCATGTCGTGCAAGCCACATCTCCGTGCCAAGGCATGCCAACCATGCTAGCCACGTCTCCGCGCCAAAGCATCCCAGCCGCACCGCCGTGCCAGCCACATCTCTGCGCCAAGTCATGCCAACCATGCCAGCCGCACCACCATGCCATCCACGCCTCCGCGCCAAAGCATTCCAACCATGCCAGCCGTGCCACCGTGCCAATTGCAAGCCGTTCCAGCCACATCTCCACGCCAAGGCATGTCAACCATGCCATCCACATCTCCGCTCCAAGTCATGCCAACCATGCCAGCTGCACCACCGTTCCAATGGCAAACCATGCCAGCCACGTCTCCGCGCCAAAGCATGCCAACCATGCCAGTCGCGCCACCATGCCAATGGCAAGCCGTGCCAGCCACATCTCCGCGCTAAGGCATGTAAACCATGCCACCTGCACCACCGTTCCAATGGAAAACCATGCCAGCCACGTTTCCGCGCCAAGGTATGCCAACCATGCCAACCGCACCACCGTGCCAATGGAAAATCATGTCAGCCACGTCTCCGCGCCAAGGAATGCCAACCATGCCAGCCGCACCACATGGCATGCCGTCCCAGCCACACCTCCGCGCCAAGGCATGCCAATCATGCCAGCCACGCCACCGTGCCAATGGCAAACCATGCCAGCCACAATTCCATGCCAAAGCCATGCCGACCCCGCTACATGTCGTTGGCTGCCAAAACGAAGGGTTGCAACAATCAACGATCACCCTTCCATCTGAGATGTAGATATTAGCCGTCCAAGGTCGCCAGCCAACGCATGGTAACCTTTGGCCCAACGCCAAAACCCTAGTTTTGGCCACGCCTAAACCGCGCCAAGGCATCCGACCATGCCACATGTGCCAATGGCATGCCGTGCCAGCCACCTTGCCGCTCCTAAACCATACCATGTCGGCCTTCCCTTTACGGCTGCCAAAACGAAGGCGTGTGACAATCAACGGTCACCCTTCCATCTTAGATACAAATCTTAGCCGTCCAAGGTCGCCAGCCAATGCATGGTAACCTTTGGCCCAACGCCAAAACCCTAGTTTTGGCCAGGCCTAAACCGCGCTAAGGAATGCCGACCATGCCACATGTGCCAATGGCATGCCATGCCAGCCACCTTTCCACGCCTAAATCATGCCTGCGGGCCTTCCCCTCACGGCTGCGAAAACGAAGGCATGCGAGAATCAATGGCCACCCTTCCATCTTAGATGCAAATCTTAACCGTCCAAAGTCACCAACCAACGCATGGTAACCTTTGTCCCAACGCCAAAACCCTAGTTTTGGCCACGCCTAAACCGCGCCAAGGCATGCCTACCATGCCACATGTGACAATGGCATGCCGGGCCAGCCACCTTGCCGGGCCTAAACCATACCATGCCGGCCTTCCCTTCACGGCTGCCAAAACGAAGGCGTGCGACAATCAACGACCACCCTTCCATCTTAGATGCAAATATTAGTCGTCCAAGGTCACCAACCAACACATGGTAACCTTTGGCCCAATGCCAAAAACCTAGTTTTGGCCACGCCTAAACTGTGCCAAGGCATGCCGACCATGCCACATGTGCCAATGGCATGCCGTGCCAGCCACCTTGCTGCGCCTAAACCATACCATGCCGGACTTCCCTTCAGGGTTTCCAAAACGAAGGATTGCAACAATCGACGGCCACATTTCCATCTAAGATGCGGATCTTAGCCATCCTAGGTTTCCAACTAATGCAGGGAAACCTTTTGGCTCGACGCCAAGCCATAGTTTTGGTCGCGCCCAAACAATGCCAAAACCCTAGATTTTGGCCACGCTTAAACTAGGACATATTAAAGCCATGCCGTCCATGCTTTCTTGCCACTGCTACCAAATGAAGGGTTGCAATAATCAACGGCTACCCTTCCTCTCAAGATGCAAAATCTCGACTGTCGAAGGTCACCACCGAGCCGGAAAGTCTCCCAAGCTCAACTTTCCAAACAACATCAACATGCTACATGTTTTCCAGAAACACACTCGAGACATCAACACATGTCACAAACTGGGGGATTCTCATTTGGTATTGGTTTGGCGGTTTACAGTGTGCGGCGTATACTACGCCCGTTACAAGACAGTGTCATAAGGATGAGGCGGTTAGTAAATACAAGGAGTAATGGTAAAATGCTTTCTTTCATGGAACATAAATTCCAGGCGTTACCGGTTACCACCTCCTCCCATTTACTCATCCGTTTTCCATTTCTTATGAGACCAGAGTACGTTTCACTTCGACTTGTATAAATAGATCTTACCTATTTCCACCAAACAACAAGTTCTCGTCAGGAATATACAACACTCAGAAAATGTTTGCTAGCTTTCCCATATGTTAGCTTCCCACGTTCTGATACAATTCATAAAACAACTACTCTTCCAGGATCAACTATTCTGGTCTCAACACTCTCTTCGCTTCCCTCCCCAAACCAACCCTTCTCCTCCTCTTTGTGACCGAAGCAAATCTGGAACAACCATTTATTGGTTTATCCCGGATTTATACAGATTGATCTCTTGAATCTAAAGTACTCCCTTGCAGTACATTGTTTAGGGTGTAGACTCGTTTCTCACCCACACACCCGAAATTACCAAAATCAGCAGAAACCGTTTTCACCCTCAAAAAATTGGCGACCACAGTGGGAAATTGATCTTTTGGTTACAATGTCAACTTTCAATCCTCGATCTCATATTTCGACCCAGGCGTCATGACGGTACAATCCAAACGACCCGCCCAGGGATCGACCGCTCAGTTACCAGACGGCCCGGTTACCAGTCATGACACGACAAAGGATGACTTGGATCTTTCCACAGTCACGATGGTGCTTCCCACAAAACCTGGTCTTACACCCGGGAGATTCCTTTTCATCAGGAGATCCGAAAAACCGAATAAGTCTTGCTAGACAAAACACATGGTCTACTACTTCAAATCTTCACAGGAGAGATAAAAAACCGATAGCCATATTTTTCCCATGTTTCATGCTTTCTACTACCGCACAACATTCACAATTCCATGACTTCCATGGGGTACTCATGCCACTTATATTCATAACCAAAAACATCAATATTCTAAAACAGTTCATTCCAGATAATAATCCAAAACTCTCAGGGGTAATACTTGTCTATCAACCTAAAAATCCAGAAAATCAAAACCATAAACCAAGTGCTTTGTTTGCCTTTCAAAAAACAAAAAAACAGTCACCTACCCGTACATGCCTACTTTGTATAATAATGATTACCCGTCACTATTCATGAGGTAGCCGACGTTACTACGGTGATATTCGAAGAGGAATTGTTTATGACGAAGTATTTTTACAAGTTTATGAAAGGCATACCCACGGCTAGGGTTTACACCAGTTCAGAAGAAAATTATTTCTACAGATTTATGGAAGGCATACCTATGGCTAGGGTTTGCACCAACACAAGAAAACAAATTGAAAGAGAAACGCTGGAGTACATAGCTGGAATATGCTTGCCCACTTTATTGCTATCGCGCTACCGCTAACACTAGGACATGAGAACAAAGATACGAGATAAAAAGGAGAGCCAACCCCTTTCATACGCATAACACTTTTGGAATTTGAATAAAGAAATGATTTTCTGTTTGAGCTACTGTTGATATTTTTGATAGTGGTAAATAAGGTTGTCGTTCACTCGGATTTTGTTGAGATTGATTTAGGCTTGAATATACAAAATACTAAAAACAAAGGAAAATATACAAAATACTAAAAACAAAGGAAAATATACAAAATAAGGTCACATGATGAAGAGACACTAGGACACGGGATTTCACTACTTTTCATATTCTTGTGGTTCAATCATTAATTCTTAACAATATAGCTCAAACAAAAGAAGTTGTGACTCTAATTCTTTGCCAAAAATAGATCTCATAAAAAATTAGTTGTAAGTTGCGAGCATGACGCATCAAAAGTAATTAAAACCAAGCATGCAACATCAAACAAAATAAAAAATAATTAGTAGAAATCATAACGCAATTAAATCTATGCAAAAAGTCGTATAAAGAATTAATTCATTTACCACAATCATGAAAAGTTGCTACCTCCGTCATCCCAGAAATGGGGTTTAGCTCCTCATGATAATACCAGAGACGATAATATGATTAAATAAATTCATTTTATTAATCACCATTGGAGTTCTCATAATAAAACGTACAATCCTTTTTCTTCTATAACAATAATCAGAAACAGTAGAAAATAGAATTGAAAATATTAAACTCCAAATGAAATAACGCTCTTGGATCCGGACTACCGGCCTCTCCAAATGTGCTCTCTAGCTCTCTATTTATACACACAAATACACACTACTCAAATATATTCTTCAATAACTCCAAAATCTTCTTCTTTTTAATTAAAAATATCTTCAGAATTTTTCCTTCTCTTTATTCTATATATTTCTTTACTAAACTCATATCTTCTTTAATTCGCAGAATAAAATCCAAGATAAAATCTTCTAAGGATATCTTTCTTGTTTAATACAAGATAACTTCCTTTTTCTTCAAAACTTCATGTTTATAAGGCAAGAAGATATTCTTATCTTAAAGATAATAAATCCTTTACCGTTGACACCAAATTTCCCGCCAATTTTTCTTTTCAAATCAAGGAAGAAGATGGATCCCCCTTAACCAGTAATGGGGTGCGATTAGCAGTTGGCTCCATGGAGTGCCCCTTATCAGTTAGGTGCCCATTATCCAAAACCGAGAGTCCTAATAACATGTGTCCTCCGGGTGCCTATACCAACTTTTCGAGCCGAATTTTCCAAAAATGTTTATTTTCCAAAAATACCTACAAACACATAAAACACCATAATAAGTAGAAAATCGAGTACCAACGATATTGAAAATTGAGGACAATTCGGTCACAAAAATGTGTCTATCAGCTACGTATGGAAAGAGGCAACTGGGCTCGCAAGAAAAAGTCAGCGCCACGCCAAGCCAGCGCCGTGCCAAGCCAACAGTCCGCGCCATGCCCAGCCGACAGTCCGCGCCATACCAAATCCAAGCCAGCGTCCATGCCAAGCCAGCGCCCATTCCAAGCCGATCCAACGCTAATAACTTGCATCTTTCCAGCGCCAGCATCTTGCATCCTTCCAGCGCTAACAACTTGCATCTTTACAGCAACTTGCATCTTTCCAACGCCAGCAGCTTGCATCCTTTCCAGCGCTAACAACTTGCATCTTTACAGCAGCTTGCATCTTCCCTGCGCCAGCAGCTTGCATCCTTCTAGCGTTGCTCTTTGAACGCCCAATAGAAGGGAATCAACAATCTAATTTTATTATACGAAAAGATCAGGAACGACTTCTCCAAAATCGAAGCAAAGAAAAATCAGCAACCCCCTGAGTTCACAAAGACTCTTTTCCCTGTTAGGAGATGCATGATTTCTGGGGACTTCGCCAGAAATCGTGCAGTCTATGATGAAACATTTATGTAAGATTATATATTTCCCCAAGGCGTAACGTCAAGGCATATTTACATCCCTCAACCGCACTGCATCAGGGAAGCAGCTGTTTCCAACCAGAGAAGCGGTTCCCAAACCCCAACCTCTCCTGGAAAGCACGATTGATAGATGGAACTGGGGACTCCTAACCATTGTTCGCTTGAAGGGTGTCCAGTTTGACAGTACACTGATTAACGCAGCCACTCTGCTTCAACATCCTCCAGCAGCGACTCCGCTTCAATGATCACTCCGACAGCCGCTCCGCTTCAACGCTCGCTCCAGCAGCCGCTCCGCTTCAACGCTCGCTCCAGCAGCCGCTCCGTTTCAACGTTCTCTCCATAAGCTTCTCCAGGATCCGAAGACGAGGCTTCAGCGTTCGGCTTCTTAAGTTTCAACATCTTCTCCAAGAGCCGAAGCTGCTTCAACGACCCTTCTTCCTGCAAAGGGTCGTACCATCACGCTCCCCATGTCAAGGATCATGATCACATCCAACCAATCTTCGTAGTCATGGAAAATTTGCTCGCTTACGTATCCCGCCAATACATTTACTTCCATGGATTCCCGTACAACTCCAGCCAATCCTTTTACTTCCACGGATTCCCATACATTTCCAGCCAACCTACTTTGTTACCACGACAATGTAGTCTCTTCTGATTACATCTTCTATCAAGAATTGTTGTCGCTCAATTGTTGATACCATCCAGAGCTTCACCACAACACCAATCACTACAAAGATGGAAACATGTAAACCATACTTGAGGACTGAGGATATACACGGAATCCCTTCACTGTCAAAGATCAGATGACACAGTCAACCAAAAGGCCATAGCCGCAACAAGGTCATATACTCTTCAAGGGTGCAGCGCAAGAATATCATCACCTCTCTGTCTAGAAGACGCCTACAACACTTTACGAGGCCGCGGAGGATCCCAAGCCTTCTCAGAGGAAAACAACTTCAGAAACTGAAGAAAAATGCGACTGGGGACTTCTTTTCGCAGTCCATCGACGACCGTCAAAGACTCATGAGATAACTCCAGAGACGCGGCTGAAATATTTTCTTGAAGAAACAAAGGGAGCCATGATAAACAACATAACTCTCTCATTCCTACATCTTCACTATCCAGAATATTTCGTTCATGCGATATCCTGAGCATCCCAGCGTCACATCCAGAAGAGTACGATAAGCTTGTATTAAATCACGTGGACGTGGATTCAAGGCGATGCAATGAAAATAGGATACACATGGGGACTACCATCATGAGACGCTTTCACTCCCCTCAACCAGTTATTTCTGATTTCAACATCATCACTATCGAAGTTTCACGAGCCACAAGAATTTCTCAACACGAAGCCGTACATGTACACCGAAGACTTCAAGAGTACGCCAGAAAGATACATTCACATATTCATCCATGCTATCGGATCAAACCGAAGTATAACTGGGGACTTCTTACCGAATCTCATTCCATACGATAGTCCAAGATTCAGAAGATGGTTCGAACGATGTCGCTTGGAACAAAGTCCTGGAAGACTTGATAGCAGCACATTGGCAACGGAACGTCTCCCTATTTCATCTGGGTGCGCCAGAAGTTTTCGACCATACAAGCATTCACAACACATCATCACCATGATCAGAAGGTCCAGGAACTGAACAACCTAAAGTCGAGGATGGACCGACACCGCAACCACAATATCCAAGATTAACCCTGACATGATCGTTGCCGAGCATATATTCCATCCATCCGTCCCAAGAATGCAATGGAGTTTGGTAAATTTTGGAATCCACTGGAGAGACACTGCAGACGAAAGCGCGGATACAAACGAGAAACAGAAAAAAGAAGAAGGTCAATACCTCTTTTATATGGGCGGAGTTTCTAGAGTTTTGCACAGAATAAAGTTCCCTTCTTGCTCCATGAACGGGAACATATGACTCGGCGCGACTATGCTACCCCGGGCCCGTAACATCCCTCATGAATTCTTCTTGAGTTTCACTGTCGGGCCGTTTTCACCTCTTAAACGAGCTCAAAACCTAAATATTCCCGCGTAAGGAGATATGAAATTCTTTTCCGGTCAGATAGAAGGACGGTCCGTCAAAATCCAAGTTCGTACGAGAATTCTACAACGATTTTAGTAAGAAGCGCTAATTAGGGTTTCGGCATCCCAAACCCTGATTTCGACAAAGTTGTCAGGCGCCATCATTACCATTTGAGAACTGAAGTTCCAGCGTCATCACCATCGTTTGGTAGCCGAAGTTCTGAAACCAGTTTACACCATTCTGCGGACTGAAGACAGTTTCCACCATTCCGCTAAACGAAGCCAGTTTCCTCCATTCCAAGCCGACCAACGCCTGTGGCTCCCATTCGAAGCTGACCAACGCCTGCGACTCCCATTTCAAGCCGACCAACGCCCGCGTCTCCCATTCCAAGCCGACAATCTACATCTCACGGTCTAGCCAGCAACACCACAATTAGAATATATGCAAGGCCGCCAACACGAGAATCACGAACTCTCCTTACCTCTCGAAAAAGGTTAGTCGGGTCTTCTTGGCCATCTTTTCATGACTTGTCATTTCGATTTTGTCCTCGCCTGTCACCATCTTATGCTTACCTCGCAACAATGCTCCTGTTCCGAGCTAACCAGGGGACTTAATGTTTATGATGGTTTTTAGCTTAGGGTTAAAATCGTAAAACCTTACATCGGACATGACGTCACTAGGACCACTAGCGCATTTATTGAATCATTCAACACGCCTACGTAAGAATTACCAGGGTACCTTTTTTTTACATATATGTGTGTCATGTTCCACGGTAGAACCCTTAGTATTGACCGACATCACCTTCGTACACCAAACCCTAAATTCTTACACCACCGTGCCAATGGCAAACCATGCCAGCCACGTGTCCGCGCCAAGGCATGCCAACCATGCCAGCCGCACCACCGTGCCAATGGAAAACCATGTCAGCCACGTCTCCGCGCCAAGGCATGCCAACCATGCCAGCCGCATGTGCCAATGGCATGCCGTGCCAGCCACATCTCCGCGCCAAGGCATGCCAACCATGCCAGCCGCACCACCGTGCCAATGGCAAACCATGCCATCCACGTCTCCGCGCCAAAGCATGCCAACCATTCCATCCGCGCCGCCGTTCCAGCCTCATCTTCGCTCCAAGTCATGACAACCATGCCATCCGCACCACCATGCCAGCCACGTCTCCGCGCCAAAGCATGCTCACCATGCCATCCGCGCCAACGTGCCAATGCTAAGTCGTGCCAGCCACATCTCCGCGCCAAGGCATGTCAACCATTCCAGCCGCACCACCGTGCCAATTGCAAGCATGCCAGCCACATCTCCGCGCTAAGTCATGCCAAACATGCCAGCCGTACCACCATGCCAATGGCAAACCATGCCAGCCAC
>NW_020622934.1:12656439-12660464 GCF_003573695.1 Papaver somniferum
GCACCACCGTGCCAATGGCAAGCCGTGCCAGCCATATCTTCGCGCCAAGGCATGTAAACCATGCCAGCCACATCTTCGCGCCAAGTCATGCCAGCCGCACCACCGTGTCAATGGAAAACCATGCCAGCCACGTATCCACACTAAATCATGCCAACCATGCCAGCCGCGCCACCGTGCCAGCCACATCTCCGCGCCAAGGCATGTCAACCATGCCAGCCGCACCACCGTGCCAATGGCAAACCATGCCAGCCACGTCTCCATGCCAAGGCATGCAAACCATGCCAGTCGCACCACCGTGCCAATGGCAAACCTTACCAGCCACGTCTCCACGCCAAGGCATGCCAACCATGCCAGCCGCACCACATGTGCCAATGGCATGCCGTTCCATCCACACCTCCGCGCCATGGCATGCCAACCATGCCAGCCACGCCACCGTGCCAATGGAAAACCATGCCAACCACGATTCCATGCCAAAGCAATGTCGGCCCCGCTACATTCCACTGGCTACTGTAGAGTTTTTTGGGAAAGTGGAGAGTCGAGCGTGCTGTCGAGGTTCCTCAGCCGGGAAAAATGTTAATCCTCACACAGATGCACCGCTGCAAAGGGGTGCTTAGATTCTGGAAATCAATCTGTATGACTCCGGCCTAAACCAAGACAATGGTCGTTCCAGAGTCAATTCGGTCGCAAAGAGGGAGATGGGTTGATCTGTAGGAGGGAAGCTGAGAGTTGTGTGGGATCAGTGATGATCAAGGATTGTGGGTGTGTTGAAGGTTTTTGCAATATTTCTGAACTGCTGAAGTTGAGTTCTGTGAATAAGTGTATATCGAGTTGTTGACGGATAATGATGATAATCGATGATTTATGATATTCAATTGATCCTCCCTGATTTCCTCGATTTAGATTTATTTATATTGCAAGAATGATGTACCACTGATCCCTGTAAGTGTGATGGTTTCTTGAGTGAAAGAGTGGGAAAGTGGGAGATCGTGGTAAAGTCAGTTCCATGTCGTGCGGAGACTTGATTGATCGTGCACCCACTACTTTGTTAACTCCTTCCACCGTTTACACGACTTACGCACATTTCTCATTGTGGATGAATCCACGTGCCATAGACCGCCAGACCAAAACCCTGAGTGATATCCCCCATTTTTGACGTGATTGAGATTTCACGAATCGTGGAGTCTGCAAGGAAGACGTGTATTAGTTGGTCAGTTGTTGACTAATTTAGAGTGTGAGTCTAATTTTGTTGAATCGAGCATAAGTGGTGAACGCTCGGCGATTCATGGATTGAACATCTAGTTCTCTGAAATGTCAATGAATTACTGACTAGAGACTGAGCAAGTATTGCTCAACTCGACGAATTGCCGAATATTGAGAGTTTGTCGATCAACTAAGCAAGTATTGCTCACGAATTTGATAATTTTGGTGTGCAACTGAGCAAGTGTTGCTCAATTCACCAAAACACTTAATATTGATAATTTGACGTGCAATTTAGAAAGTGTTACTCAATTCGACAAACTACTGATGAATTACCGAATATTGATGGTTGGATCAATATTCGAGAAACTGAGCAAGTATTGCTCAATTCAAAGAATTATTTACTCCAATAAAATATTAATCAAAAATATTGGTGAATTACCGAATATTATTAATTTGGATGTTGATTGCTGAATCAACATAATTTTGTGTTTGAATTTGCTCAGAATGGTGATTCGTAGAGCGTTTGTTCGAAACCCTAATTTTTTGATCAATCCTTCAACAATTGGTGAATTGCTGAAAATTGGTCATGAGTGAAGAGGGACCGACCACATGGGATGATGAGCATCCATGTGATGCTCAATGCTCGAGTGAGCACGCACCAGGGTTCTCAGTTTGAGAGTTGGTGAAAGAACGATGATTAAATGCAGGTTTCATCATTTATTGAAATATTGCTGGATTCAGCGTTAGGTGACAAACCTAGGTATGAGAGATGAAGACCGACCAATAGAGCATGGGACCGGATCTTGGTGGTCGCGGGACCAGTTGTTGGTCATTTGAAGGGTTCTCCAGTTGGTTGGAGAGATTTCGGGCCCAGTATGAGCAATTGAACAAATTAGGTCAGAATTATGAAAACATGTGGGACCGGCTTTGTGCAAGCCCTAGGAATGACTCTGGTCGGTCATGGAGGCATGAACGTGTTGCCGTGTTTCCATACAAAGAGTTTCAGTATTTTCTGAGGCGCATTCGGGGAACATAGTGAATTTTCAGAAGAGTTTCATCTTGACTGAGAATTCTCGATTTTTGTTGGAATGAGCATGTTTGCTTAATTCATCAATATTTTGAAAATATTAAAATAAAAGTGTTTTAATATTTAAAATTGTCGTGAGAGGCTATCCAGTCGTGCGACTATGTTGGCTTTTGGTTTTTCGTGATTTGAGCAATATTTGAGAAAATATGGAGAAATCATGAATTTTGCGCAAACCGAGGAGTTTCATGAATTGAGGAAAATAATAATTATGCAAGATTAGGGATTGAAAGGTGTGGGACCGACCATGGCTAGGGCATGGCCGTCCGGATAGGTTGCCCGGTCCGCACACCTTTCCCTATTTTATTATTTTTCATGAATCCTTGAAGTTATGGAGAATCCTTGAAGTTATGGAGAATCCACGAGTTTTTTTTTTTGAAACGGAGGAGTTTCGTGATATTAGGGAATAATAATTATAAAAGACTAAGGATTGTGAGGTGTGGGACCGGCCACGGCTTAGGCAAGGCCGGCCGGTTAGGTGGCCCGGTCCCGCACACCTCTCCTTATTTTATAATAATATTATTTCGTGAATCCACCAAGTTATGGAGAATTCACGAGTTTTGCAAAAACAAGGAAAGTTGCTAAAACCAAGGAGTTTTCGTGAGTTCACGAAACCAGGGATACTGATCATAGCTACTTCTTGACAACGCAATTGGGAAACATACTGCGTGTTATAGATGACATACGAACCAGGGCCAGAAGTACTGTTACTCGAGATGTACTTTTTGATTGGGAGTACAACTTGGAGAATTCTGAGAGACTTGGATTTAACTT
This sequence comes from Papaver somniferum, assembly GCF_003573695.1. NCBI lineage: Eukaryota > Viridiplantae > Streptophyta > Magnoliopsida > Ranunculales > Papaveraceae > Papaver > Papaver somniferum. The sequence continues at coordinate 12,659,498 of NW_020622934.1, forward strand.
GAAGTGGCTTCGTCAGAAGATCAACATTATCAAGGATGCAGTATTGAAGAACATCCCTTTTACTAGTAATGCTGTGATGGAGAAAATGACCAAGATTGCTGGGCTGACCAAAAAGCTGGAGTTGGAGAGAGCGGCTTTTCAAGTCTTGGAGAATGCTGAGAAGCAGAAATCATACTTCGATGGCTTCCTTTAATTTCCTTTCCATAATCTCATGAACATTGAACTTCCGAGAGATGTGAGGCTTCTAGATTTCGGTTTTGGTTTTTGATTGGTTTTGGATAGGTAAATGATTGAGGATTTTCTTTTGGACTTGATAGGGATTTTCTTTTTTTAAAGTAAAAGAACTTTGATAAATGCTGAATTCAAATACTGAATGCAAGTATTGCAAACGTTTTAGAGGGATTGAAAATACAATGAAAGAAAATCCTAAATGCCAAATCCAGATGTTTTGGACGTTCACATCTTGAACTCCAATACCTCAAATGTCCATGTATTAGGCTTCAAAATCTTTGAGCCATTTCTCACGAATTACTGGTACAATGGCTTTATCATCCATGTCGATCAACTTGTAGTACCGCCGACCACGGATTTGGTGATCATGAAAGGCCCTTCCCAGTTAGGCTTCCTCCTTGAACGCTCCTTGAGTTTGACTGCTTTGAGAACTAAATCTCCTTCATGAAATTTGTTAGGCTTGGTTGTACGTGCTTTGAATATCTTCTGCAGGTTTGGAATTCCTCGTGGATTCCACGTTGGTGGAGCTTTCCAATTTTGTGGCACATGTGGACATTCACGTAGAGGAGAGTATGTTGGATAATACTTGTGGAACCGAGCCAGATCTTCAGCGATGAACCTTCCAATGGGGTCCTCAGTTCGGAGAGATTCCAACCATTTAGTGTAGTACTGCTGAGGTGAGACTACCCACTCATAGCATTTGATGATAGCTTGGTCATGAGTATGATTGAGTCCC
>NW_020622934.1:12660474-12660906 GCF_003573695.1 Papaver somniferum
CAAGAATGATGTACCACTGATCCCTGTAAGTGTGATGGTTTCTTGAGTGAAAGAGTGGGAAAGTGGGAGATCGTGGTAAAGTCAGTTCCATGTCGTGCGGAGACTTGATTGATCGTGCACCCACTACTTTGTTAACTCCTTCCACCGTTTACACGACTTACGCACATTTCTCATTGTGGATGAATCCACGTGCCATAGACCGCCAGACCAAAACCCTGAGTGATATCCCCCATTTTTGACGTGATTGAGATTTCACGAATCGTGGAGTCTGCAAGGAAGACGTGTATTAGTTGGTCAGTTGTTGACTAATTTAGAGTGTGAGTCTAATTTTGTTGAATCGAGCATAAGTGGTGAACGCTCGGCGATTCATGGATTGAACATCTAGTTCTCTGAAATGTCAATGAATTACTGACTAGAGACTGAGCAAGTATT
>NW_020622934.1:12660916-12681289 GCF_003573695.1 Papaver somniferum
CTTGTGGAACCGAGCCAGATCTTCAGCGATGAACCTTCCAATGGGGTCCTCAGTTCGGAGAGATTCCAACCATTTAGTGTAGTACTGCTGAGGTGAGACTACCCACTCATAGCATTTGATGATAGCTTGGTCATGAGTATGATTGAGTCCCGGATAAAGGTAGCATATTTGAAAGTTGCTAATATGGAATTATGAGGGGGAATAAAACTTGCCTGCATGTGGAATCTCCTGATAAATTCATGTGCGCTTTCCTCGGGCTTTTGTGTGAGTCCTGTTAAGGTTTGGACCTTCTCCAAATGATCGAAAGGTTGATCATCTTCCGAGTCAGAACTTTCTTCGACGGAGAATTGTACAAATGTGAATGAAGATACCGCAACAATTCTTCCATCATGAATCCATGCTCGCCCAAGAATCATGTCATATCCCGGATCCTCCTTAATTATGAAGAATTTAGTTTCTGTCCAGGTTGAATCGTTTCTTATGTTGAGAATAATGTAACCGTAAGCCTCCCTGGAGATTCCTTCGTGGTCTCTGACTGAAATAGGAGCATGAGTCGCTTCTTGTCGAGTAATGCCAGCAGCTCTGAGGGTTTTCAAAGGGATGATGTTAACAGCAGTGTCAAAGTCAACTAATGCTCGTTTGAATTCATTCCCTTGAGATGCACCATGGTGAGAAGTCCCCAGTCGTACATCTCGTTGTCTGTTACTGAAGGTTCAAGGAGCGTCTGCTGGATTGCTATCCACTTTCCAGACACAATATGGTTCAGCGCAGCAAACATATCATCTCTCTGGGCCTTTGCAAGGTACAACAACTCGCATACGTGCTCAATTAAGGATTGAACCGCTTCCTTGACCGGCTGCTTGGAGGGTGCGAATGTTCTGATTGGGAGAGGATTTCTGTGCACTCCTTCAGTCCTCAGTTATCCTGAGTCGGCCTTCTCTTTGAATATGTGTTTCAAATATCTACAATCACTTGTTGGATGACTGACGTACCTATGGAAATGGCAGTAACGTGCGTTTTCCATTTGTTCCGCAGTTGGTTCCTTCTTGACAGGAGGTAGTTTGATTCCACCATCTTGGACCCAGAATATTAGTAGTTCGATCACTTCTTCAATGGGAAAAGGGAATTCAGGTACTTCCTGATCATCCTGTTGATTCGGTGGTCGTGCATTTTTAGTCTGGTTGTTCTTCCTTGGATCTTTCGGAAGGTGAGACGTTGAAGAAGCAGTCTTATGTTGTTGTGCCTAGGATTTTCTCTTGCTCCCTTCAGCAACATTCATAGAGGCTTCAACATTGTACTTTTTGTTGATCAGACTTCGGGCATTGCTGCTTCGATTGTCTTTCGATTCCTCTACTTTGACAGTTTTCGTTCTTTCTAGCAAGGCGGGAGCAGTAGTCGCTGATCGCTTGGCTGATTCATGAAGTTCTGAAAAGGTCTGAAAGCGAAGATTCTCCAACAAAGCCCTGTAAACTGGTATCATGTCATTGATGCACAAGTCCACCAGTTGTTATTCAGTAATGTTTGGATCATGACAGTCCAAAGCTTGAATCCTGAACCTCTTCACATAATCATTCGGATTTTCGACAGCCTTCTGAGCCATCCTTCCCAAGTCAGAAAGAGTAATTTTCTCAGAGACAAAGAAGTACTTCCGGTAGAAAGCATTGATCATTTCTCCCCAATTAGTTATGCTCCCTGGTGCAATGTTGTTATACCAAGTATACGCTCGACCCGTCAGGGATTTTGTAAACTCTTTCAAGTGGACAACATGGTTTTTTTCATGCTCTCCTAATGCTTCCAAGAATCGAGAGACGTGTTTCTCGGGCATTCCCCGTTCCGTTTTAGAGTGTGAACATTGGAGAAGTGTAACCTTTTGGGAGAGGAATTTTTTGTGTAGCAGCGGGATATGGAGGTTGGTGATGGTACACAGACGGTGCATGGACTTTTCCTCGATTCTTCATAAAACTTTCCAGGTCTTCACGGGTGATGAAACTAGCAGGTTTAGGTTCTGCAGCTTTGCGGGTTTCATCATCGTCAGGGACTGGAATAACTTCGGGATCCGTGCTTGGAGATGTTTCCTTGTCTTTCCCTTTCTCCTGAGTTTTGTCTGATATCTAGTCAGTGAGAGTTTTGAGATAATTGCATAGCTCTTTCTGTGTTGCAGCCATGTCAATATGATTTTTGGCAAGAGTCTCTTGCACCTTCATAAGATCACCTATGGTAGGCGGATTTTCTCTGATTTCCTCGGGAGACCGGATGAAGAGAGGATGGTTTTCCACGTTGGTTCGAGGATGATTAGTGTCACCACCATTGTTGGAAGCAGGAATGGTTTCTGGAATACCACCGTTGTTGCTAGTGCTAGCGATTTTTGCGTTAGGATTTGTAACTGAACCTGACCTAAGATAAACCATTTTGTGAAAATGTCAAATTGCAACCGAGAGATTAATCTCCCACTGTGGTCGCCAATCTGTAGATGGGGAAAAACGAGCCGCCGTTTTTTTGGGAAAGTGGAGAGTCGAGCGTGTTGTTGAGACTCCTCAGCCGGGCAAAATGTTAATCCTCATACAGATGCACCGTTGCAAAGGGGGTGCTTAGATTCGGGAAATCAATCTGTATGACTCCGACATAAACCAAGAAAATGGCCGTTCCAGAGTCAATTCGGTCGGAAAGAGGGAGATGGGTTGATCTGTAGGAGGGAAGCTGAGAGTTGTGTGGGATCAGTGATGATCAAGGATTGTGGGTGTGTTGAAGGTTTCTGCAATATTGTTGAACTGCTGAAGTTGAGTTCTGTGAATAAGTTTATATCGAGTTGTTGACGGATAATGATGATAATCGATGATTGATGATATTCGATTGATCCTCCCTGATGTCCTCGATTTAGACTTATTTATATTACAAGAATGATGTACCACTGATCCCTGTAAGTGTGATGGTTTCTTGAGTGAAAGAGTGGGAAAGTGGGAGATCGTGGTAAAGTCAGTTCCATGTCGTGCGGAGACTTGATTGATCGTGCACCCACTACTTTGTTAACTCCTTCCACCGTTTACACGACTTACGCACATTTCTCATTGTGGATGAATCCACGTGCCATAGACCGCCAGACCAAAACCCTGAGTGATATCCCCCATTTTTGACGTGATTGAGATTTCACGAATCGTGGAGTCTGCAAGGAAGACGTGTATTAGTTGGTCAGTTGTTGACTAATTTAGAGTGTGAGTCTAATTTTGTTGAATCGAGCATAAGTGGTGAACGCTCGGCGATTCATGGATTGAACATCTAGTTCTCTGAAATGTCAATGAATTACTGACTAGAGACTGAGCAAGTATTTCTCAACTCGACGAATTGCCGAATATTGAGAGTTTGTCGATCAACTGAGCAAGTATTGCTCACGAATTTGATAATTTTGGTGTGCAACTGAGCAAGTGTTGCTCAATTCACCAAAACACTTAATATTGATAATTTGACGTGCAATTGAGAAAGTGTTACTCAATTCGACAAACTACTGATGAATTACCGAATATTGATGGTTGGATCAATATTCGAGAAACTGAGCAAGTATTGCTCAATTCAAAGAATTATTTACTCCAATAAAATATTAATCAAAAATATTGGTGAATCACCGAATACTATTAATTTGGATGTTGATTGTTGACTCAGCATAATTTTGTGTTTGAATTTGCTCAGAATGGTGATTCGTGGAGCGTTTGTTCGAAAGATCAATCCTTCAACAATTGGTGAATTGCTGAAAATTGGTCATGAGTGAAGAGGACCGACCACATGGGATGATGAGCATCCATGTGATGCTCACTGCTCGAGTGAGCACGTACCAGGGTTCTCAGTTTGAGAGTTGGTGAAAGAACGATGATTAAATGCAGGTTTCATCATTTATTGAAATATTGCTGGATTCAGCATTAGGTGACAAACCTAGGTATGATAGATGAGGACCGACCAAGAGAGCATGGGACCAGCTCATAGTGGTCACGGGACCAGTTGTTGGTCATTTGAAGGGTTCTCCAGTTGGTTGGAGAGAGTTTGGGGCCAGTATGAGCAATTGAACAAATTAGGTCAGAATTATGAAAACATGTGGGACCGGCTTTGTGCAATCCCTAGGAATGACTTTGGTCGGTCATGGAGGCATGAAAGTATTGTCGTGGTGTCCGTGTTTCCATACTGAGAGTTTCAGTATTTTCTGATGTGCGTTCGAGCAACATAGTGAATTTTCGGAAGAGTTTCATCTTGACTGAGAATTCTCGATTTTTGTTGGAATGAGCATGTTTGCTCAATTCATCAATATTTTGAAAATATTAAAATAAAAGTATTTTAATATTTAAAATTATCGTTATTGGCTAGCCAGTCGTGCGACTATGTCCGCTTTTGGTTTTTCGTGATTTGAGCAATATTTGAGAAAATATGGAGAAATCATGAATTTTGCTCAAACCCAGGAGTTTCATGAATTGAGGAAAATAATAATTATGCAAGATTAGGGATTGCAAGGTGTGGGACCGACCATGGCTAAGGCATGGCCGGCCGGCTAGGTTGCCCGGTCCCGCACACCTTTTCCTATTTTATTATTTTTCATGAATCCTTGAAGTTATGGAGAATCCACGAGTTTTTGTTGAAACGGAGGAGCTTCATGAGATTAGGGAATAATAATTATAAAAGGCTAAGGATTGTGAGGTATGGGACCGGCCACGGCTTAGGTATGGGCGACCGGTTAGGTTGCCCGGTCCTGCATACCTCTCTTTATTTTATAATAATATTATTTCGTGAATCCACCAAGTTATGGAGAATTCACGAGTTTTGCAAAAACAAGGAAAGTTGCTAAAACCAAGGAGTTTTCGTGAGTTCACGAAATAACAAAAAATAAGGAAAATAATGGGAGAGGCACGGGCCGACCGGCCGGCTGGTGGGCCCGGCCTTGGGCGCCTCTTATTATTTTATTAATATTCATTGTTTTCTCTTGTTTTTCGAAGGATTCCTCATTATTTCATATTTTTTGGACACTCGTTCATGCATCCGGGTGCTCAGTCGGGCATCATTGTCGAGTACACTCGCACCATTTTGTGGGGCTTACTCAGTGATGGTCCAGATACCCGGTTGTTGGGTATTTATTAGGGCTGTTCATGGTCGGTTTTGGTTCGGTTTCTAGCCAAACCAAAACCGAAACCAATACTATTGGTTTCTAAAAATCTAAACCAAACCAATCCATTAACCATTGGTTCGGTTTCCAAATGGTTCCAATTGGTTTCGGTTTGTCCCGGTGGTTTTTGGTTAACCAATAATTATGTCAAACCAAAAAAAAAATACACAAATTTACAGATAAAAAAATCGTAGTTGCCGATAGTATTGGTTTACACAAATTTACAGACAAAAAAATAAATAAAAAAATATCAAGAATAGCTAAAGCTTACTCTAATTTTAGAGATCAAAAAAAGATATATAATATATCTTAATTTAGTTATTGACAAATAAAAAAGAAGGAAGACGGGAAGAAAAAAGTCGAGTAGCAGCAGCTGTAGTTGGGGGTGGAGAAGGGAGGCGACTGAGAGAAGGAGAAAGAGGGAGAGTATCATAATGAAATATAAGATTTAGGGTTTGTATTTATCCTCTAAATCAATGGGTAGAATCTAATACTTGTAAATCGACGGTAGAAACTAAGCTTAAAAATTAGTCGGTTTTCCAATGGTTTTTGGTTCGGTTTTAGAGGTCAAACCAAACCAAAACCAACACTATCGGTTTCCCACTTTCTACACCGTAACCAATCCATTAGTAAATGGTTCGGTTTGGTTTCTTCCTAATTGGTCTGGTTTGGTCCGGTTCCAGCGGAAAACCGAAACCATGTTCAGCCCTAATATTTATTAATGATTTATGAAATTTAGTGAAGAATAATTCATGAAACTGAGTAATAAGATGAGTAGTTATTTTATTATCAATCCATAAAATCAGCAGCAGATTGGACTATGGATTCAGAATAATAAAATGATAATTTCATCACCATCTCATGGAATCGCAGATTTGACCATGAAATCGGAGTAATAAGATAAGTGGTGATATTACCATTTCATGAGATCAGCCGTGGATTCGACCATGAAATCAGAGTAACATCTATTACCATTTCATGAAATCATTCGTGGATTCGATCATGAAATCGGAGTAATACATTTATCTATTACCATTTCGATCATCAAATAGGAGTAATAAGATAAGATAGATTATCTTCTAGGAATTCAGTGGTGAATATGACCTAGAACTTAATCTCTTGCGTATAGTCAGCAAATCAGCGAGTGTTGCTAATGTCCCGAGGACGTTTTGCCCTCTCAACATTTCATGTATGGAGGACCGCCTGAGTCTATACACGAGTCTCTCTACATAGTCAGGAACAGTGAGTATCACCGTCCTGAAGACGTTATTGCTCTCAATCTTACGGAGAACCGCCCAATTGTTCTTCTATGTAGAGGAAAATTCCTCTATGTAGTCAGGGAAAAGTGAGTGTCACCGGTATCCTAAAGGCGTTAAGCTCTCAATCTTACGGAGAACCACCCAATTACGTTATTCTACATAGAGTCTATGATGAAATGCCTGGTGTCGAATGCTCCGGAAAGGCCTTTCGAGCGACATATGCATCATACTTCGTAAAACACGAATCGTCACATGGATCTCTGAAGCCGTGTAAACATGCAGTATCATGCTTTTACGGTTTTGACCTTTGTTGAAAATTCACCATCTACAGCTGCCAAAACGAAGGGTTGCAATAATCAACGACCACCCTTTCATCTGAGATGCAGATCTTAGCCGTCCAAGGTCGCCATCCAACGCATGGTAACCTTTGTCCCAATGCCAAAACCCTAGTTTTGGCCACGCCTAAACCGTGCCAAGGCATGCCGACCATGCCACATGTGCCAATGGCATGTCGTGCTAGCCACCTTGCCGCGCCTAAACCATACCATGCCGGCCTTCCCTTTAAGGCTGCCAAAACGAAGGCGTGTGACAATCAACGACCACCCTTCCATCTTATATGCAAATCTTAGTCGTCCAAGGTCGCCAGCCAACGCACGGTAACCTTTGGTCCAACGCCAAAACCCTAGTTTTTGCCACGCCTAAACCGCGCCAAGGCATGCCGACCATGCCAATGTGCCAATGGCATGCGTGCCAGCCACCTTGCCGCGCCTAAACCATACCATGCGGGCCTTCCCCTCACGGCTGCTAAAACGAAGGCGTGCGATAATCAATGGCCACCCTTCCATCTTAGATGCAAATCTTAACCGTCCAAGGTCACCAACCAACGCATGGTAATCTTTGGCCCAACGCAAAACCCTAGTTTTGGCCACGCCTAAACCGCGCCAAGGCATGCCGACCATGCCACATATGCCAATAGTATGTCGTGTCAGCCACCTTGCCGCGCCTATACCATACCATGCCGTCCTGCCCCTCACGGCTGCCAAAAAGAAGGCGTGCGACAATCAACGTCCGCCTTTCCATCTTAGATGCAAATCTTAGTCGTCCAAGGTCACCAACCAACGCATGGTAACCTTTGTCCCAACGCCAAAACCGCGCCAAGGCATGCCGACTATGTCACATGTGCCAATGGCATGCCGTGCCAGCGACCTTGCTGCGCCTAAACCATACCATGCCGGCCTTCCCTTCACGGCTTCTAAACCGAAGGCTTGCAACAATCGACGGCCACATTTCCATCTAAGACGCAGATCTTAGCCGTCCAAGGTTACCATCTAACGCAGGGCAACCTTTTGGCTTGACGCCAAGCCCTAGTTTTGGTAGCGCCTAAACAATGCCAAAACCCTAGCTTTTGGCCACGCCTAAACTAGGAAATATTAAAGCCATGTCGGCCATGATTTCATGCCACTGGCTACCAAATGAACGGTTGCAATAATCAACAACTACCCTTCCTCTCAAGATGCAAAATATCGACCGTCGAAGGTCATCACCGAGCCGGCAAGTCTCCCAATCTCAACTTTTCAAACAACAGCAACATGCTACATGTTTTCCACGAAAACACTTGAGACATCAACACATGTCACAAACTGGGGGATGCTCATTGGGTATTGGTTTGGCGGTTTACAGCGTGCGGCTACAGTACGCCCGTTACAAGACAGTGTCATAAGGATGAGGCGATTAGTAAATACAGGGAGTAATGGTAAAACGCTTTCTTTTATGGAACATCAATTCCAGGCGTTACCGGTTACCATCTCCTCCCATTTACTCATTTGTTTTCCATTTCTTACGAGACCAGAGTACGTTTCACTTCGACTTGTATAAATAGGTCTTACCTATTTCCACCGAACAACAAGTTCTGGTCAGGAATATAAAACACCCAGAAAATGTTTGCTAGATTTCCCATCTGTTAGCTTCCCACTTTCTGATGCAAGTCACAAAACAAGTACTCTTCCAGGATCAACTATTATGGTCTCAACATTCTCTTTTCTTCCCTCCCCAAAACCAACCCTTCTCCTCTTCTTTGTGACCGAAGCAAGTATGGAACGACCATTTCTTGGTTTAGGCCGGATTTGTACAGATTGATCTCTTGAATCTAAAGTACTCCCTTGCAGTACATTGTTTAGGGTTTAGACTCGTTTCTCACCTACACACCCGAAATTACCGAAATCAGCAGAAACCGTTTTCACCCTCAAACAGCTGGTTCACTTTCTTTTACCTTTCTTTTCACGATCTCCCTTTCTATCTCTCTCAAACATGAAAACAAAAGATGATCCAAATCGAAACCCTTGTTCTATCTCCTTCTTCATTCATTCAACATCTTATGATTCTCTTTATGTTGAGCTTTCATGAATTTATCATATTTTAATCAGAAACAAGAACTGATTTAGCGAGGCTGAAGATCTGAATTTGTGATGGAAAACAACCCGTGAATCGGCAGAAAAACCCGGATGGGTCAGTTGGGTCACAGGTTGGACCGCCCGGTTCAGCTGGTTCACTGGTTTTGGGGAGAAGTTTCTGGGTCACTGTTGACCCAACCCAGATTTTCCACTGGTTCACTGATTCTTCAGTCGAACCGGCCGGTCCGGTCCGGGTTTTAAAACACTGGCCAAGACTATAGCCCCACTCCTACCAATGCTAGAAACATTAACTTCCTAGCAGCCATATCTTTGTTTATTTTTGTTTCTGACAAGAAAATGATGTCAGGATTGACATTTTTACATAACAAGCTAAGTTCCTTGTTTGCAGTTTTTTTACCTAAACCTCTAATATTCCAAGCTAGCAAGTTAATATTATTGACAGGGAAATGATTAATCGGGGTAGAAAAAATAGGATCAATTAAAGCGGGTGAAGGGATAGAATTTACCCGAGTGGTGGAATTAGACCCACCACCAAGAGAAGCATTGGTAGTATCACCACTTTGAGAAGTATCTTGGGAGGAATCAAGATTAGAAGTAGCAGCATTGAGATGGGAATTATTGCGGAGACCATTATTGTTTGGAGAATTATTAGCAGGTACATTATAGCTTCCATATGAATCAATTACTGATTAGGTATTGAGAGAACAGTTTGACAGATTTATAGCAGGTAAATCCCTCAATTTAGTAATATGAGGGCATAGTTAAGCATAATCAGGTTCAGTAGTATCTTGTTCTTCTGGGATAACCACTAGACTAGCTAGACTAGAATTAGCTCTGGTACGTTTCATTAAATTATCCCTGGGATTGATCTTTCCTTTGAGGTTATATAGAGCATCGTGATCAGCTGAGATAAGAGCTCCTCTGGTGATAATAGGATTGGGACTAGGAACAATAGAAGTTTTAAATCTTATTGAAGAGTTTGAAGTTCGAATAGGTCCACTGATAACCGGTTCAGAGCCAGTGATAGAAGCTTCAACAGTAACATTCTGAGTAGTAACTTGTTTGAAGATGATTGGTAACCCGTTGTTCTGCTGAGTCGAGTTTTGCTGAATCGGGCCAATATCAAAAATCTTCAAAGCAGTGGATCAATTGACAAAAGTTCCCTATCTAGAAAGTATTTTATAGACCTTTTTGAGTAGTATTTTCCATCTTCTGATCATTATCCTTGGTTTTTCCTTTGTTGCATATAAGGGAAGTAGTGAACTCAAGTTGAGTATCTGCTACAATTTCAGTATGTTGCATCATAGCATCTGTTATTGCGGTAGATGTAGAGACAGCTTGTTTGTTAACTGGTGGTCATGGCATCATAAGTCTTGAGACAGCAGGAAGAACATATTTACTACTAAAAGAAGCAGCTTCCTTGATATCTTTCTGCTTCAACTTCCATGCTGGAAAGTCGATATCCTTATGATCAAGGACACAGCATGAAGTGCAGAAATATCTTGGAACTTTCATGTATCTACGCTCAATAAGGAAGGGTTGAGTTCTTCCACTAGTGAACAGTAGGATGCCTACTGCTAAAGCTTTCTATACAGGAATCCTGACGCACACGCCTTAACATTTTTCTTTAAAGGGTGATTACCATAAGGATTTCGAGTTTTAATGAGTTCTCCCATCTTGAAGGTCAGCTTCTAAAGATCTTCAAATTCGGTACACTCTTTTGGAATATTACACAGGATAAACCACATTAGTTCTTCAGTAAAATATAGTTGGTAATTTGCTGGCCATCCTTCTGTGGGAACAACTTTTAACACCATTATATACCCACAGACAAACCAAGGTCTCTGCGAATTGATTCTATTGAAATCATCTTCAGCTAAGAAACGAATAAGAACTTTGTTGCCATTCCATTAAATATTGTGACAGTGGGAGATTGAGCAAGAGGCCATTGATTATAGATGTAGTAGCGGATTGAAGAGGTAGGAACAGGAGTTTCACAGCATAAGTATCCCACCATACACCACTTCCAAATATTATATCAGTATCAGCTAGAATGACAGTTTTGTCAATGAAAACAGGGTCAGAGAGAGTGGATGGTAATCTTAATTTTTCAACCATTTGGGTAGACAAGGTTTGAATATCTTGAGAATTATTTGGTAGATTGGGAAGTTCCATTTGGTAGGTATACTAGATATATATAAGTATAGATATGATGTGATGAGGAACACGGAAAAAACATATAATATGAAGGTGTATAGAAAGGAATCTCTTATGGTATTATCCTGATAGAGATCACAGACTATATGAATAAGGATGTGACAATAGGTTTTTATTTTTTTTATGCCTTTGAACCTTAAAAAAGGAATGAGGAAGTTGATAAGTGAGGTATGACAAATTCTCAGGAGAGAATTGGTGTAATTTTGTTGTTGTTATGCTACTACTTTCGCTTTGGAGACATGATTTATCATACGAGTTTTCCTTGTCTTTCCCATATTTTAGGTGTAATGGCAGAGAAGAGATATTAGTCTTCACGTGAACTATATGATGAGATAACCAAGTGTAGAAAAAACCAAAGATCCTTTGTAAGTTTTCCTGGGTTATATGTGAATGGTACGTAAGCATGATGATGTTAGGATTTGGTGAACCATAAATGAGTTTGTCTTTTTTTAGATAGATAGAGGTATGGTGGTATAAACTGCCAAGAGTAATAATGGTATTGGTATAATGAAATGGGTGGTGAGGGTTAAAACAGTAGAAACGGTGGGAAAAAAATATGTGGTGGTTTATAGATTGACTTAGTAGTATGCTTTTTGGTAATGGGTGTAGGTTTGATGGCTAAACTAGTATTGGAGATAACCCATCTGACAGACATGCCCCAAACTTCAATTGTGCCTCCCAACGGATGCTGCATTCTCCTAATCTGCATAAAACACAAAATTTTAATTAGACCCCAAAATATTGCATCAAAGTTTGGTGACTTACCAATACCTCCCATAGGATGGCAGTTCCAAAAGGAGTAATGGTTATAGTAATTTTTAGGTGTTGAAAATAGGTATTGGTAAGGTAATTATGATCATGAGGGTGAAAAGAATGTGCATGGTTTTGAATGGGCGTGGTAAACAAAGCGACATCACGCTTAACCAAGAGCCATAAATGGGATTTAATGGCCACAATTGGATCTTTAAAGAGATGTTTAGCCGAGAGATTATCATGGCCAAGGTAATTTTCTTTGGGGTTTTGCTCAGCAAAGGAAAGAATTAAAAGAGAAAAAATAGGTTTAGGTAATCGCTGATCAAAATCTTCCAAATGCCAATGAAGATAGACTTCCGTTTGAACCACCTTCTTCCTCTGAGTATGAACAAGCCAAAGTTCTTGCTCTCTCTTTGAGCGCTGAAGATCTACAAAAATTGAGGGCTGACATTCAATCCGAAATTGATCATCGTGCGCATGAGTTGATCCGTCAGAGAGAAGAGCAAGAGAGAATTCGTCAGAGATAAGAAGAGAGAATTGAAAATTTGTATGCTGCATGCAAGCTAAAATATTTCGCAAGAAGAGATAGAAAGGATGAAGAGTGGGCTGAGAAGCATGCCAAAGCACCAAGGTATGGGAGTGTGACAGAAAGTGATTCCGATGCTTCTTATGAAGGTTTTGAGTATGATGTGGAGGAGGTTGATACCAGCGAACTTGATTCAGATGCTGCAGAGGATAAGAGGAGGATGGAGAGGTGCCAAGAGAGGAAGTTGAGGATCCAATTTGAGTATGAACTTGCCAATCCAAAGATTTTCGCAAGGACCATGCAGGAGGGTGATCCAGAGATGCTAGATGCCGAGACTGAGGAGGAAGGGACTGGAGAGGATACAGACAGAGAGGAATTTACATCTTCAAGTGATACTTCACCGGAGCCATCTAACAGTGATGATAGTGATAGATATGAAGAGGAATGATGGAGCAGGCTTTTGGTAGTTTCTTCGCAGGTGTCGGAAAAGGTTAGATTTTCAGGTTTAGAATAAATCTTGAAAACGGTCAACATGTTTTTAACAAAATTTTTTTTCAGATGCTTGATCTTGCACCTATTCTTCTTTATTTTGTTCAGATGTTGAAAGTATTTTGTTTTCCTTCTCAATCCTTCGGCCGGTTTCTTTTCTAGATTGATGGTGATGTTGATGTGTATAGATAGTGGAGTTCTGAATGTTATTTTGGTAAGTAGTAATGTTTGCTTCGTCTTAGTTGTTTGGTATTGAATATGATGTTTGTGATGTTTTAGGACATGGGAAAACAAATCAGGTATTTTTGGTCAAGACAATTGCTAGTTTATCTAGAAGTAGTAGTAATGTAACCGTTTGAGAGCAGAATTGGGATGTAACGATGAATGATTATTTGGAAACTTTTTGAGTAGAATTTAATGAACTGTTTACTTTTGATCTGGAGATTATTGAATGTTTTCTTATAATTGTACTTAGTGATGTGAAACTTGTTTGTAAAGTACTTTTGATCAAAGGAAGTACTGAGACGAGAGAAAGTTGTGTACATGATATAACTACCAATGATGGTCACAAGGAGGAGAGCTAATTGATGAATGCTAACAAGATGGATTCTCAGGATTTGAGTTTCAGAGAACATGAAGAGGAATTGAGTGCTTACGTCAGGATGACGAAGCAAAGAGAATTTAGTTCCTATTGCTTACTTGTAGTGGTTAGCATTCATCTTGATTCTATGGCACCGGATTTTTGTTCGTTTATCTTTTTTTTTTACTACTCTCTGTTTACGATAATTTAAGCAATTTTCTTCTCTCGCTGGTCCAATTAAATGGAGGATAGAATGGTAAATGTATGTATTTCATTAGGTGGAAAGACATTTTTCACTCCTCCCCTTAAATGAATCCAAGTCAAAAACAATATACGACGGTCAAACATTTTTAGCTTTTCCCCTAAACAAATCAGCTTTCCCTATAAAAAAGTTCATCAACAAATCATAAAGGTCATTCCACATATTACTCTTCATTATGATTTCACAGTCACCTGTGAACTTGATAATATCAGACTTGAGACTTGTAGGATTAAACAAACCATTATCCATTACCATTTTGTTCCTAAGAAACACTATTTCTTTCACTGTAACAAAAACAGCAGTTCTTCATATTTCCTTTATAGCTGGGCTTTTTCTTTTAGCAAATATCAACACATCCTCAAAAGAGATTGGATTAGTGAAACCAAAAATACCTCCAAACCATTATCAGATTGGGACATTAGAAGAACAGAAAAATTCAACAATTAAACATCAATTTTTTTTCCTAATCAACAAATTTAGACAATTAAATAATAAAAATTGTTTATTGTTTGGGATGCCCTTTATTTTTCACTCCTTCGATTAGCATGGCTGCTTATACGCTCACCAATTTGTTTGACCATTTTAAAATCAAAAAATGTTTTATGTACACCTCCAATAAATTGATACTCCTATTAGCAATATTGTAAATTAGGAGATTTTAATCTCACATCGGTAAAGAAAAACTGGACAGAATACACACCCATTGAAGATCCTCACATTCCAAACTCCAAATACTGTTTTAGATAAAACACAATAAATAATTAACCCTCCATGGTCTCATACTACACTAATGACTAAGCGGAAATGGATTTTGCTGATCGGGAGAAGGACAATTCCTTTGGTAAGACAGGATGGTATAATGCTTTAAACCTGTCGCTTCTGATTCCATTGTGAAAAAAGAAACAAGGTAATGATGCATCAATTGCACCTTCTATATATAATATATAAACGATGGTTACATGGATAGTGTTTGAATGTGTGTGTTTACACCGTTTAGCTTGCTAATAGAGTAGGTTGTTGTTGTTGATCCATTGTTCTGGGTCATTGATGAAAGAGTAAGTGATGAACTTTTTGATTTCTGTTGAATCAAGGACCTTTTCCATTTCTTTCCCCTGTTTATTTAATCCCGCGTCACAACTTGCTTCCACGTATGTAAAACTGGCTCTGCATGAAATATAATTAATTACAAAAATTCTGTTCGAACCATGTGTTTGGACAACGTAAAAACAACATACTCACACTCAAACACAAAAACGGGACCCCTGTTTTCTTTCGCGGCGGGGCCCATGTATTTGGTGTTTCTGCGCGGTTTTTAACTTGTTTAGAACAGCGGTTCATACAGAACCATTGAATTAATTATTAACACCAGAAATATGGTGCTACCGTACAAAAAAAAAAAACTCGAGAGGATATATGATAACAATTATTACTCATTCGTGACGGGTGTAAGTCCAAGACGACCATCCTAATGGGTTGATAACGTTGGAGTCAAAGCTTGTACCATTAAATATGACACGCGAATGACTTCTATAAGCTCTTCCAAGGTATGTCGGACCGATCCCCGACACTATTCCTCCATTGAACACGAAACCAGTTGGCTGATCTTCTATTTCCCTACCCTGTGATGTTATGTAGCCGGCTCCTTGTGATACCAAATGGCAGTTCTAAATGCAAAAGATTAAAGAAATTAAATCACACACACACGTTACATATATGCACTGGGGGAAAAGTTAGATTATACCATGATTTTGGCTTGGTTACATGACTTACTTCGTAATAAGACTGTGCATTGCCCCAAATGAAATCGCATAGACCCTTAATACTGTAATTTTGGTAAAAATGGCGGCCTTGCTGATTCCAAAGTGTATCCTGAACTCCATAGAAATTGCAATAGTGGAATGAAGCTTTATCTCCCATTACCAAAGCCGCGACAACCGGTTTTATTTCAGGGTCATTCATACCCCGTTTGTCGTTCATATATCCGTCAAAGTGGTATTTTGCGTAATTGAATGTATTCTGTTGTCAGGTACAGACGAATGTTCAGACACCAGAAAGGAAAATATTAGCAACAATAAAAACGCATAAATATCTATCGGTTTACTACCTTGAAATTTATATACTTGGCGACAAAATTCTCGGCTTCCTGTGTCAAGTAGAAAGTCGGATTGTCCAAAGGTGTATCATGAGCATTGAATTTAATGGTAGTACCTCTGATGGACACATTTTTGTGACCGAATTGTCCTCAATTTCAGTATTGTTGGTACTCGATTTTCTATTTATTGTGGTGTTTTATGTGTTTGTAGGTATTTTTGGAAAATTCGGCTCGAAAAGTTGGTATAGGCACCCGGAGGACACATGTTATTCGGACTCTCAATTTTGGATAACGGGCACCTAACTGATAAGGGGCACCCCGGGGAGCCAGCTGCTTATCGCACCCCATCACTGGTTTAGGGAACTCCATCTTCTTCCTTGATTTGAAAAGAAAAAATGGCGGGAAATTTGGTGTCAACGGTAAAGAATTTATTATCTTTAAGATAAGAATATCTTCTTGCCTTATAAACATGAAGTATTGAAGAAAAAGGAAGTTATCTTGTATTAAATAAGAAAGATATCCTTAGAAGATTTTATCTTGGATTTTATTCTGCGAATTAAAGAAGATATGGGTGTAGTAAAGAAATATATAGAATAAAGAGAAGGAAAAATTCTGAAGATATTTTTAATTAAAAAGAAGAAGATTTTGGAGTTATGGAAGAATATATTTGAGTAATGTGTATTTGTGTGTATAAATAGAGAACTAGAGAGCACATTTGGGGAGGGGGTAGTCCGGAGCCAAGAGCGTTATTTCATTTGGAGTTTAATATTTTCAATTATATTTTCTACTGTTTCTGATTATTATTATTTTAGAAAAAGGATTGTACGGTTTATTGTGAGAACTCCAATGGTGATTAATAAAATAAATTTATTTAATCATATTATCGTCTCTGGTATTATCATGAGGAGCTAAACCCCATTTCTGGGACGACGGAGGAAACCAAATCTCATGAATGCGGTAATTATATTAATTTTATTATGACTATTTGCACCGTTATTTAATTGATTTATGATTTTTATTGAATGGTTGTCATTTCAATTGATGGGTTATGCTTTCTTAAATGTTTTGATATCCCATGCTTTAGATTTACATCCATTATTTTCGAAATCTACTTTAGGCAATGAATTAGAGTTAATGAGTTTTTATGAGCTATTACTGTTTAGAATTGATATTTTAACCGCATAAAATTGTTGTTTGGTGAAATCCTGAGTCCCAGTGTCCCTCCATCTTGTTACTCATATTTTTTATATTTTTCCTAGTTTTATTATTTTCTTTAATCCAACCTTAAAAATCAATCTCATCAAGTCTGAGTGAACGATAACTCTATTTACCACTATCTAAAATCCGATCAATTTTTGGCGCCGCCGACGCGGATTTTTTTATAGATTTGTTTTTAGGTTTTATTTTTATTTGTTCTTTTTTACGCCTTTTGGTATCTTTGTTTGCTTTCAGATTTGGAGCTAAGCTAAAGGAAAAAGAGAAAGTACTGAAAAGAAAGGAAAAGCCCAAAAAGGAAAGAAAAGAGAAATCCAAAAGGAGTGAAGAAGAAGATTTTGTAAATAATTTTATTTTTTATTTTTTTTAGAAAATGTAATTAAGGTTTTTATTTTTGTAATATTTTATTTTTGGACATTTTTTCTTCTTCTTTTCTTTTGGACATTGAACATTAGACTTTATTTTTAAAACCCTATGGAAGGGTAGTTTTAAATAAACTGTTATGCAGAGAAGGACGGCGATTACGATATCGCCTCGGCTCCTCGGGTTCGTACACTGACATTGGAGTCGGTGGCCCGAGTCGACTTCAACGGTTCATCCCCCGTCTGGAACGGGAGGTAAGAATTCTAAACACCCGCGAATCCTCTGTCAGCGGGTTTACTGGATGATTTTGTATGCATATATGTTGAGGACCTGAAATCAGATTTAATTTTCTAGTAAAGGGCAAGGCCTGGCCAAATCAAGATAAGGACTCAGATTTCATCACCGTTTCCTTCTTTCCCGCCTTAAAAACACGTAACCTACGCGAACCTAAGCCTTAAAATTTGGACTAGAACGAGACCGATAGGGTAACGAGCTTATTAGGAAAGTCGTTCGAAAAATATTGGTTACTCTTTTGAGCATACTTTGAAGTTCATGATGGTTACTGTGAGTTGAATACGCCGCCTTGTAACGCCGGTGAGGCCTTGGGTATCAAAGATCCACTGAGCTTCCCTCGTCTCTATTCAACTTACTTTAACTCGGATTGATTCCAGAGAGGTTTGCTCAGATTGTAACGAATTTCTTTTCGAACTAGTTTAGAAACTATCTAAGTTGATCCATCATGCTTTTTGTTTGCTAGATAAAATAGGCTTGTTGTGGTCGAGTCAGCCTTGTTTGTGCTTGTTTAGAATTCCCTTGCAGTTAGGATGTCGAACTGGTATATCCAATACAATGATTATCCAACTGAACCACATGGACATTACTATTTTTATGATCATAGTGTGAATAGTGGTTGGGCACGCCAACCTTTTCAAGGTTTTGGGTCATACCATGGTGAGCCCAATTACTATCCACACGTGCATCGGTCATACGGGAAAGAAGATTATAATACTAGTTCTTCGTCTTTAGAGGATACAATCAAACTATTGAAAAGTAGTCCCTTTTTATGATCCTTTAGTTCCTATTCCTTCTCTAGAAGAGTCTCTCAGGAATTTAGCTGAGTCATCACGTAAGTTAGCTGAATCGACATACAAATTAGATGAGGTGAACAACGTAGTTATGGACGAAAGAACTGCAGCAACGACTGAATCTTCTTTGGTAGATATCCTCAATAGGTTAAGTGAAAACTTAGATCCAACACTTAGGGAGCTTTCTTTAGAAGAGACCCTTGAGAGGATAGTTGAATCGACACGTAGACTTGAGTTAGAGACGAACGAAAGTATTGCTCGAAATGACTTGAATTTCCAATATAGTGTATCCAATAATACTCTTGAAAATGAGGATAGTTATTTGCATAATCAAGTTATCGAGGTTATAATTGGTGACACTCCTTGTGTAGATGAGTATGATGTGGACAATGTTGATGAAGAATCTGAAGTATTTAGGCATGGTGATCAGGAATTTGTTACTCCTATTGAGCTTGATAATGATAATGATATTTCTGGTTCAAATCCTTATAATTTTAATTATTATCCACCTATTCAAAAGGACGTGGATTTGATTAGAGATTATACCGTTTTAGACGAAGTTGTACTTCCTTTTGATTACGAAGCCAATGATGGTTTAGAGGAACTAGTTTATCCTGAGAATATTATTTTCGAGTCTAGAAATTTAGAAACTCTACTCTTAGAAGAAAATGAACTCGTAGAGATGAGTGAGTATGAACCTGACTTAGAAAAATCAATTGACCATTTCCAGGAATCTGATGACCTAGAAATTAGGGAAGTTGTGCCTAGTATTTAAAGAGACACTGAAAACTCTAAGTTCGGGGGTGATCATCATTCTCCATGTGCTTTAACTCTTAGAAAGGTCCCTCACTTGGGACTTGACATATGTGCCTCAACCATTTTACAAGATTATCTTCATACGCGTTTTCCCGAACCTAATAATGTCCAGGAAGACACTTCAGTTGTTAGAAACCCATCCTATGGTTGATGTGGTTTACCCAGGCTATGATACCCAGATTGATTTTGTTTTCCCACTAAAAACTTTTATTCCAATTGTGGGAACGTTTGAATTTGAAATGTGTCAGTTATTGAGTTTTGAGACTAAACCTAATTACTTTAGGAGATTGGGGTCGACATATTTGTTTAAGGAACACCACCACTCTCATTTTGGTCAGATGTGTGAATCAAATCTGATTGACTTAGAGGATCCCCAGTTATTCAGGTTATTATTATGTGCTTCTAAGTTTGTATTTGAGTTTTTCGAGACTCTAGAACATGAACATTCGGGTCTAACTTATGAGTAAATCCAACCCATGGAAATAATTTATCTAGACCCTGTTATAGAACCTGAACCTGAACCACAGCTAGATGTAGTTGTCTTAAACAGGAAACTAGACAAGGTTGTGCTTTATTTGTTAATTTTCTTGGCATGTTGCAGATTCCTTTTACTTGTGATAGCTCTTTTTGATCCATATAACCCACAGTTATTCCGGCTACTTCTATATCATTCTATGAGGTGGTTAATTCCTTTTCGATGTCTGGCTGAAGACTTTAAACTTAGCACTTCTTGGGAGGTAACCCAATCTCATGCAATACGGTAATATCTTTCCTTAACTCTTTTGCTTCAAATGGTAACAGTTTCTCCTTGTTCATATGCTTTTAATTTTATCTTTAGAACATTTAGGACAATGTTAGATTTAAGTTTGAGGGTATGGGAGAAACTTTTAGTTGCAATAAATAAACTCCAGAGCCTAGAAATCTATGTTTATTAAGGATGACACTAACCAATCTAAGTGGATGGAAGCATCTTGGTTATAGGAGTTGAGGAACCAATCTGATTAGATGGAAACATCTAAAGAGTCTATTCATAAAAGCACAGAGATCAGGTGTTAGAATTTAAAAAAAAAACATGGTAGTTTCGCCATATCTCGTTGAATCCTTTTCACCTTCTGTTTTTATTTTCTTATAAGTGATTGGGTGAAATAGAGTGATTGAGATACACAAA